>NC_141137.1:49902428-50202428 GCF_053477565.2 Lygodium microphyllum | reverse complement strand
GTGTGTTTGTGACTATTTTTCCATGTGAACATGTCTTAACCACTTCAAAATTTAATTTTGATTGCATAGCCATGTGTATCTTGGTCCCCTACATGATTTTCCTTTTTTCTCACCTTGATTTGGCCTCCCGATTTTACTTTATTAATTTTTTCGTGAGTCTTCGTGCTTTTTTTTCTTCTTTTTCCCATGCAAACTCCCCCTAATGCCATCAAAACTACATTTTGACTTGACACACCTGTCCTTCCCTAATATTTTTTCTTTTTGTTTCCCTTCGTTTTGATGGATGAATTTTTTTGTATTAATTTTTGACTATGTTTTCATTGGTATTTTTGCTGTTTTTTCCATGCAAATGTGCTCTACCGTCCCCAAAACTGCATTTGATCTTACCCACCCTATTGGACCCATTCTTATGGAAATTTTTCGTGATCACCTCGTTGGGTTTTGACTGCTAGATCTTTCCATATTAATTTTTCTTTCTAGTTTTGGGTGCATTTTTAAGTTTTTTTCCAAGTGAATGGGTCCTATCTCTATCAAAACAAAGTTCTGATGTGATAGACCTATTCGGCACATCCTCGTGTCCACTTTTCCTTCTTTTTGCACTTCGTTTTGGTGGACGAATTTTCTAGAATTAATTTTTGTTTGATTTTTTGTCTCGACGTTGTACGGGTTTGCATATGAATGCCCTCATTTTTGTCTTCTAATGCCCACAGCTTTGTTTGTCACTTCCATCGTGCTCCCGCTTATCCTCTCGTTCCCCACAATCCAAATTTTTTAATCCTCACCATGCGCATGCATGCGAGACTGGGGGGGGATACGTAGGATGTGGATTGCTTGGGGAAGTTTGGTCTGGTCCTATTTGTTCTTCTGTTTCTTTTTCTTGATATTTTTCTTAGTGATGGCTTGTTTGGGTTTTGCAAGAATTTTCCTCTTTTTCTTGGGGTGGGTGTGTGTGTGTGTGTGGATATCTTGTGTAGTTTGAATGGCATCTTCCTTTACTCCCCCGATTGTGATCCAACATGTGCCATTGTTAGTGCATGACTATTCCCTTCTCTTAGAGGTGGATTGTATTCGCCGTGCTAGTCTCTGTTCATTTGTAGTGCTTAAGTTTCCACCAATGGACAACAAGCTGTGCTACTCTTACTTGGCGTCATACAAAAAACAATCCAACGCTTCTACCTATCCACTACCAATATCAATGAAGTGTTATGTCTGCCTCTTTCAGATTCCTTTATACCTAGTGGCAATCAATTGTTGACTTTCGAGGAGATCCTTTCACTTCTTTAGAAGGAGACATCTACCCCTTTGGTGTCCAATAAAGTTATTACTAGCTCTGGGGTTTCTGTTGCTTATATCTCCTCTCTAGTGTGGAAGCAACTATGCCAGTTCTTCCAAGATAGATTCACGTCTAGAAAGCATGCTTCCAAATGTCTATCCAAGGAGTTTTTCACTGCACATGTTCAGATCCTTGAGGGAGTCAAGTTTAATTGGGTTGCATTCATGCTAGCCAAGATGAATCAACATTTTTAGAAAGTCAGAAAGGGTCAAGGCAGTAATGTTTCTTATGTTTTTTTCTTCAAAAAAATATTCATTTTGCTCCTTCTTCTGGTGGTGAGCCACTGGTTGATCCTGCTCCTCTTCCAAAGTAGCCTCCACCTTTTATTCCATCTCCTACTTCATTAAAGCCAAAATCAGATACGGAGGATGAGTCCCCTTCCAAGTTTTTTTGCATTAAATGCCAACGTACCATGGGGCTACCTAATCCCTCTTTAGTTTTAATTGCAGATCCTCCTGTGCAAGACACTACCCCTCATGTTTCTAGTAGTTCTCTCCCTTCATTCCTGTCTTGTCCTAACTTATTTGCTGCCCAAAGGGATGGACATCTAGATAAGTAGATTTCCTCTTCTTTACAGACGATGCTTGTTGGCCCTCTACTTTCCCAGTTGATTTTTGGTGTTCAGTCTACATTGGAGACTTTCCTTACTTCTTGTCTTCAGTCTATTTACACGGGGGTTTATAATTCATTACAAGACAAGGTTGATTCCATGTCTAGTTAGTTGAGCAAAGCTTTGGAGAACTTGGCATATGAAAAGGCTACCTTGAGTGACATTCATAAACAGATGAATGAAGCTACTACTTTGATGGATTCCTATCAAGCCCAAATCAGATAGTTAGAAACTAAATTAGCTACCTTGGAAGTTGAGAATGTGTCTTTAACTAAAGAAAATAATGCATCTCTTGAGGACATGATTGAGTTAGCTAGTAAGGTGGGTACTTATGAGGGTCAATTGTGGCATTCCCAAGACATTGTTGAATTCTAGAAGAAGCTTATTGAAGAGCTTAACCAAAAAATTCCTACTCTCTCTATTCCTCCTTCAGCTCATGTAGTTTCTTCTGTCTTATCTTCTAAAGAGGAGCTTGACCAGTTGCAGCAAAAGGCTAAGCTGTGTGATGGGTTTTTTGCTAAGGTAGAATGCCTTCAACATGCGAATGAACTATGTGTAGGATGACTTTATTCGTTATGCTAAATTGGTGTCACCTCCCCCCCTTCTAGATTAAGTATAATCAATAGAGGTTTGCCTTGTACATTTCCTTGAGCAATGTGGATTTGGAACCTCCAGAAGATGGGTGGTCAAATCTATGGTCTGCAGATTTGCTGAGAGCTATCTTTGATAGATTTGTGGATGAGCTAGTTTCACATTGAACCCAATTATTGTCTTTTATGTATCTCACCGGACATCTACAAATTCCTGATGAGGAGGATCTGAATGTTTATGTGGGGGATGTGATTTTGCAGGCAGTCATGTATGTTCATTTACTGGAGCTCTTGTTAGTAGAAAGCATAAAAACTTATCATCAGTAGACGTCTTGGTGCAGAGGGCATGCTCAGCATCCACCTTTGGAGGATGATGCTTCAGAACCTCATCGTTTACATAGTGTCTTTCTTAAGTTTGATATCTAGCCATTGCAAACTCAATTGTTGAGCTATATTGTTGATAATCTATTGTTTACTAATTCCTTTTTCTAGGTCCTTAATTTTCATTGGTCTATTTACCCATTGGATCCTATTGATCTTCTTTCCTATTCTCTTATATCATATCACTTTCTGTTGTATGTTTCCCTTCTTTCTTCTAGCTCTGATACTATTCCTCTTTTATCCTTTACTCCTTATGGATCCCCTCATATTCCTATTTTTACTATTTCTTCTTTTATTTTTGATCCTACATCATCTCCTACCCGTTTTGAGCCTTCTCCTATAGTTCCTCCTATTCCTTTTGTTTTCTTAGCGGAATTCCTTCAAACATTTTTGATGAATTCTCCATCTTTTCCATCTTCCTTATCCCTTCACTTACCTTCATTTTATGATTTGTCCTATCCACCTTTCCAATGTTCCCCTCTTATTCCATTACCATCTCCATCAGATCATATTAACCTTCCTCCCCAATCAGTGACGGATACACCTGGATATGACAGTGACATTCTCCGTCAAAGACAATGGACGTTGCATGATTCTTTGACAGGGACTGGTGTTTAACTGGGCTTTTATTCTAGGGTCCTAGGAGACATCTGTACATGTTCGACTTCTTATATTCATTTTTCTTGGGTGTATGTTCATTCTGAGGATACTTCTGTATGCCTTGCCACTCACTTTTGTTGGTATCTTGCTTTCATGCATCAGCAATCTCATCTGGATACTTGACGAAAGAGTATACTGCAGTTGATTATAAATCCAAATGTGGACGTGATTGTTGCTCAAATGGATGTCCTATATTACTTTGCATAGGCTTTCCCTACTAGGTTTATTATTTTGCTAGAAAGCATGTGTTGTTTTTACAGCTCCTATAGGATATACCTTAGTATTTTGTAGATGAGAGTAAAGCTCTGGAACATCTCAAGCTTAGCATGCAGTTTAAAAAGAAATATCTTTGTCCTACTTTGAAGTTAAGCCTTTTCTTTGTTGTATCATCTTTTCTTAATGAAAAACTTTTTCTTTGCTCTCCATTTTTTGGCGACATGTGCCATTTAGATTACCTGGTATTGTGTCTGCATGAGTTTTGTGTATGTTCTGTGATGTATGTGTGATGTATTATCCTTATGTGGATTTGAAGATAAAGATGGACTTGATTGAGAAGCTAATGGATGGTGGTTCATGATTCTATCTGATTGATGGATATGCAGAACCTCTTATATCCTTACATGTTTGTTATGATTTTCTATTGTTTATAAGTTGTGTTAATGGATAAAGGGTTTTCCTTTTGTTGTATTCTTTATTAGATGCAGGTTATAAAATGGGGTCATGATTGGATGGTGTTTCCTACAAATTGTTGTTGAAGATCAAGTTGAGCTCTTTGATGAACTTATATTCTCTTTTTTCTAGGTCTTGCGAGAACACTCCCTTATTAAGTGTGGATGTTGAAATGACCTGTTTTTTTGGTTGATTTTTATTGGTTTTCTGGGTTGAATGGTTGATTTTATATGATGATTGATTGGTTTGGAAGTGGTTTGAGAGTGTTTTGGATAGGATGGAATGGTTTTGATAATCTCATGATGTTTTTCAGTAGAGATATGAGATTCTGTGATGTTTTATTATGTTATGTTGAGGATTTACCTAGTTCTAATAGCTTCTGTTTTGCTTTTATTTTGTTTTGTTTTTCTTTTGTATGAAGGATGGAGTAATGATTGATGAAGTTTGAGGTTGTTTGAAAGCTCATTGAATGGTTTTTTATGGTTTGGAATGGTTTTAGTATGAGTTATATAGTTTTTATACCTTCTCTTGACTTTTTGTGAAATCTTCTGTTAAGCTTCTGTAAATCCTCTGTATGCCTCTGTAAGTGTCTGTTGGATGAGGGTGTAGTACGGGAAAGTTTTCTAGCCTTGGAAAGAGGTGAATTCAAGTTCAAAAGAGCTCAAGAAAGTGGAAGAAGTAGTTATTGAAGACTCAAGAGAAGACTGGAGTGAAGTGACAGTAGTGAGCTGTGAAGAGTCACTGTAGTGGCTCTGGTGACCTTTCATATCAGACATACCTCTTGGGAGGGGTATTCACGACCAAATAAGGGTTATTGTGAGTGATTATTGAGTATTTTAGTGAGAATATAATATACGATTGAGAGAGAGAATTCTATGAAAGACAATGTATCTACCTATGAGAGATCGTGAGAGAAAGCTATGGAAACTTTGAAGATGAATAAAATGTGATATATTTCCATTCAAAGTGGAGTATTATTTTGTGTTTTTGATGTATATCAAAGAATTCTATGAAGAATATGAAGAGAATGATAGATTTTGTTAAAATTAAAGCCGTGAGAGAAATTGTTTCTATGAAGGTACGTGAAGATTTCTTGTTCATGGTGTTCTTTTCTTTGTTGAGATCATATCAAATATGAAAAAGATGATTGTTGATACAAGATAGATTTTATTGTAGTAGAAACCCCGTTTTTCTTGGTGTTCCTCTTGGGGCTTCAATATGGTCTATAAGCCTCTTTTTGTTTTTGTATATGTTTTGATGGATGGGATTTTAGCTTGGGGATATCCTATGATCTTTTAAGAGGAATAATACAATCTCAAAATAGTTTGATGAAGTGCAAAAATTAGCTAATGAATGCTTGAAGTAAAGATTGAAGTGATAGCGACATTGATGAGCTTCCAAGGGACATTGTAGTGGCTTGGTGACCCTTCATATTAGGCATACCTTTTGGGAGGGGTATCCATGACCAAGAGAGGATTATTGAGTGGTGCCATTCTTGGTTATTCCAATGTACTACTGTGAGAGGGCATATGTGAGATAGTGTATGAGAGATAGCCATTTTTCTATGAAAAACAATGTATCTATGAGAAAAGACTATGAGAGAGATTGAGACAAAGACTATAAAGATTGTGAGTACGATAAAATATGAATACTATGTGATGAATTCCATTCAAATTTGATCATTACTTTGTGTCTTTTGGTTCTTGGATGGTTTCTATTAAGAATATATTAAATATTTATTGTGATAAATCTGTGAGAGATTTACTATATAATATTGCATGAAGATTGGTTGCTCTTGGTATCCATTTTCTTCTTATGGATGATTAAAGTATGAAGAACATGTTTGTTGGTATGACAAGATAGATTTCCTTGTAGTAGTTTTCCCATTTTCTTGGTGTTCGTCTTAGGGCTTTACTATTATGCAAGAAACCGATGGATCTGGTTACCTAAACCACATGCGTCACCACCTCTGTCAGTCATAGTCCAAAATTCATCCAAAAAAAGGAACAAAGAAAATGACCAAATGCAAAACACAGTCTAGGATATAAACCACTCGAGAGATTGAGCCATCTAAGATAGAAATGAAGAAGCCAAACTTCACCTATCAAAAAAATGAAAAGCAGCCTAACTTGATTAAAGGTCTGACCCAAATTACGCAAAAGCGGCAACTTCACAGTGTGAATGAACCGGAGAGCAAGGGGAAATCCTAACCCTAGCCATCCACATGCTACATAAATAGCCTCAAGGTCACTCTCAAAGTAGAGGAGAGTGTACTAGCTGTACTTGTGAATAACTCACTAAGCAAGAACTTCTTCTTGTACTTGAGCTCTCTCTCTCCCTCTTGTGTACACTCTCATCCTCTCACTCTCTGTTATTTCAATGTGGTATCAAAGCCATCTCTAATCCAACAATCTTCCTCCAACCACATCCTGACCTAAGTGCGCAAGAAGATCTCATTTTTCTCACTTTACCTTCTTCTCCACCATAGCTAGCCTTGACCATTTGTCAATGGAGGACCTAGGGAGAGGAAAGGAGGCAATATCTCTACCTAGTTGCTTCCGAATATCTCTTCTCCTACTCAAGGCACAACAACACAGCACGATAAATCCCAACATTGTCAACAATAGAGGGCATCATTGTGTGTTTTCTTGAAATAAGCGCATATTTGTAGGCGATGAATCTTGGGCTGCTATGCATGCTAACAAGGGTGCAATGTGGGCGGCTACCATAGGACTTTGTTAGCCCCCTACTAGGCCCTCTCCCCCTAAAAGGGTTTGGGTTAATTCCCTTCCTACTGGCTAATGTAGTCAAGAACCCTAACTATGGGTCATAGTGGCAACCATAGCCACAAGCTTGAAAGCTTGACTTTCTTACTTTTTTCATCTTTTAATGCCATCAACATTGATTTTAATCATCGAGTCACAAGGCGCTGCCTTGAGAGTCAGTTAATGGCCTATAGTCTTCATTTCAATGATGGTTCTTCATTTGGGGGGCATCACTAAGCTTCAAGTGGTCTTAACTTTGAGATAAGTGCTTTTAGCACTAAACAAATATTTAGTTGTTATTAATTGCTATTGTTTTATGATTTAAAATCTCCTCGAACTCTTCTCCAAGTATGGAAGTTCTCGATCGACCTTGTTCAACCAAACACTCATCCAATAGACCACAAGATTGGGAGGAGCCAGAAGTTCAATCCAAGTTCACTTCATCAAAGACAATCAAACCTAAACCAAGGGTTGAACTTTTCTCATCCTTGCAGTTTTAAGTCTACATAGTTGTAAGGCTATGTGGCATCTATGAACACATGTATCATTTCCTTCAGTTAGTTTGTACTTATTGGCCATTGTGTAAAGGACTAGACACTGCCATTGCCTAGTGTTGAGATATCGAGCTCCACTCGTGATAAGCTAGGGTGACCGTTGTTCATTTATGTCACCGACTTGTTAGTTGCAGATGCGGTTGGTACACCGCCCACGAATAATAGCTAGATGACAGCTATCCTTATCTACTCTAGTTCGTGGTTCAGTTAGTATGCCACCTTAGTTAGTTGAGTTTGGTTTGAGACCCATATATAGGGTTCTTCTATTTCTTTGTAAGAGAGTTCTTTTTGGCTTACACAACTAAGAAGAGGAAAACTGTTTTCAGCCTCCACTTGTGTGTGTATTCCCCCATTGTGCAAGCAAGAAAGCTACAAGTGAGACTCCTTCCTTCTCTCCCACAATCTTGACATGGTATCAGAGCCTTGTTCGTGGTAAGGAGCTCAAGAAAGCAAACCAAGTTCACGGTGTTCTGGTAAGAGGACCAGTGTTGCTTTCATTTTTCTATTTTGGGAGCAAGTCTCTACAGGTAGCACAGTCGAAAAGTGCAAGAGTGCATTGTCTCAAATTGAGACGCCCTTCGCGGTGTAGCAAGAGGGTAGTATATGTTGCGGGTGAGGGCTTTAGCCCTCAGTTGCTCTATTTTTTTGATTTGAGGCCATTTTGGGGCCTGTTTTGGAGGTGGAAGTTTTCTGCACGCACTCAGGAAAAGGCCCTGTTTTATGCTGTGCGACCACTGTTCTACAGGTCGGTGAAAAGTTACTGTAGAAATTGCATCGTATGCCTATGCACAGAGACATTGGGAGTTACAGAATCATCCTTGTTGCCTGTTGATGCAAAATCGTCACTAGGAAGTGACTGTGTGGTCAAATACCACTTTCGTCAGTTTTGCAAATTAGCCCTTGTGAGGCTGAAGCTGTGTTCTTTGCAGTGACATAAATTTTTTTAGTGTTCTGTAATGGCGTCTGATTCTCTTTCACAGATTGTCACTGAAAAGCTTGACAAGAACAACTTCCAAGCATGGAAGTTCAGAATGATGAATTTCCTTATGGGAAAAGGATATTGGGAATTCGTTGTAGGAAATGAAGAAGAACTAGTTCTTCCTGATGTTCCCAATCAACAGCGAATGCAGGCATTTAAAACATGGCATGAGAGAGCTAGGAAAGTTATGTACTGGCTGTCTATCAGCATTTCAGACTCTATGATTGTGCATATTTAAGATGCAAGTACGCCAAAGGAGGCATGGGATACTTTGTCAAAAATGTGTAGCACAAATACGCAAGCCAGGAAAATGCAGCTCAAGCAAGAGCTGCACAATGTGCAAAGAGAAAGTATGAGCATCAATGACTACCACATGAAGGTGAAGAAGTTTGTAGATGCACTTGCTTCCATTGGGTCACCAGTGAAAGATGATGATTTAGTTTCTGTGACCTTGAATGGTCTAGGAAAGGATTATGCACAGTTCCGAACATCCATTTCCGTCCGTGAAAGATTTTCTGATTTTGAGGAGTTGATTGCTCTTCTAATTTCTGAGGAGTAGAGAAATGGTGGTGCATCTTCTTCGGGAGGAACTTCAAAAGAAGCTGTCTTCTACTCAAATGCTGGAAGAGGTAGAGGCAGAGGTAGAGGAGGCCGATCTGGAGGTTGTGGTAGAAATCAGAATATGCAGCAAACTCAAGAAAACCAGTCCTATGGAGGAGGACGTGGTAACTCTAGAGGCAGGGGGAGCCAAAGAGGTCGTGGTGGATGGCAAAGAGGCCAAAATGCAAACAACAATGTTGAATGCTACTATTGTGGTAAAATGGGTCATATGGCTAAAGACTGCTATAAAAAGTAGAATGACATCATGAATGGAAAATTGCAACAAGGGAATTATGCATCTTCTAGTAGACAGGGTGATGACAAAAATGAGCATTTGTTTATGGTGCAGCACATTACCAATTCTGTGACAAGTACAGAAGAAAGAAATGATGTGTGGTATATTGGCTCAGGTGCATCAAACCACATGACAAGTCATGCAGAATGGATGCAGGATGCAAGCAAAATGGAAAAACCAGGATTTGTGGAGACTGATGATGATACTGCACATCCTATTGTGCAGATTGGAAAAATTCCTTTGTCTATGCAGGATGGGAAAAAGAAATACCTGTCGGATGTATTTCATGTCTCGAATATCACCAAGAACCTAGTTTCTGTTGGTCAAATGGTTGAGCAAGGCTTGTAGGTCAGTTTTAATTCTCATGGATGCTTTGTTGAGGATATGAAAAATAAAGGTCGCTTGATAGCAAAAGGAAAGAAGAAGGGCAGAATGTTTACGTTGGATGCAGACATGCCTGAATTGAGTACAGCAATGTTTGCACATGGGACCGGTGTAGTTGCATATATTGATATCTGACATAAACGCATTGGTCATGTTAATGTACAGTGACTTAAATCAATACAAGCCCAAAATATTGTTGCAGGATTGCCTAAATTCAAGGTTGCAGAAATGCATAAGGTATGTGAAGCCTGTCAATTTGGAAAACAGGCAAGGAAACCATTTCCTAGACATGTTCAAGAGAGTAAGAAGCCATTGAAATTAATCCACTCTGATGTGTGGACTACTAAAGCTGCATCTCTTGGAGGATGTCATTATTTTGTCACTTTTATTGATGACTATAGCAGAAAAGTTTGGGTGTATTTTATGAAAAAGAAAAGTGAAGTTTTTGGGCATTTCAAAACTCTTAAAGCTATGGTTGAAAAAGAAATAGGCCTGCAAATAAAATGCCTAAGGTCAGATGGAGGGGGAGAGTACCTCTCAAATGAGTTTGTAAGGTTCTTGCAGGAGCATGGCATAAAGCAGCAATATTCATGTAGTCATACCCCATAACAAAATGGAATTGTATAAAGAAAAAATAGGCATATTGGAGAGGTATCTCGTGCCATGCTCAACGAAAAAGACCTGCCAGATTTTTACTGGGCTGAAGCAGTTGCTACAGCAGTCTATATAATGAGGAGGACTCCCACTGCATCAATACATGGGATGACTCCAGAGGAGAGGTATAGTGGTAGGAAACCAGATATTTCTCATTTGAAGATTTTTGGTTGCATTGCCTATGTTCATGTGCCAGATGAGTTGAGATCCAAGTTGGATCCAAAAGCTGAGAAGTGCATCTTTATTGGTTACTCTCTGCCAGTAGAAAGGGTATAGATGCTATAACCCTTCTACTCGTAAGTTTACAGTGAGCAGAGATGTTGTTTTTGATGAGATGAGTAGCTGGTATAAACCAATAAATGTGACTGATAATGTAGATGCACAAAATGGTAATGCTGCACAAAATTCACAGTAGCAGTCACAAGATATTAGTGGACCTGGAGCATGCTCTAGTAGTGGTTCACATTCTTCGCCATGGACAGGCAGATTGAGATAAGGAGAATCTTCTCAAAGCAATGCAGATAGTGGTATGCAAGTATCACGAAAAGGAAAAGAGAAGGTAGATCAGCCCATGTTTGATGTGAATGCAGGTCACTCTTATGTGGATGGTGAATCCAGTGGCTCAGAACAGAGCATTGATGATGAGTTGGGTATTCATTCTATTGTTATACATGGAGTAAGGAAGACCAGGGATGTTTTGAGAGCACTTGGGAGTGAACCTACTTTGCGCAGGTCTACCAGAGCTAGGTATCCTGTGGACAGGCTGAAATATGATGGATTTACAGCCATTCACTATGCCTATATGATCAAAGTGATACAGGAACCAGAACCCACTTCTTTTGAGCAAGCCATGGGAAAAGAAAAATGGGAGAAAGCCATGGATGAAGAAATGGATGCCTTGGAAGCAAATGCTACATGGGAATTGGTACCTTTGCCTAAAGGTAAGAATGCAATTAGTTGTAAGTGGGTTTATAAGGTGAAGCACAATGCAGATGGTTCTGTGAATAGATACAAGGCAAGATTAGTAGTCAAGGGATATGCACAAACATATGGCATTGATTATGAAGAAACATTCAGTCCGATTGCAAGAATGGCCAACCGTAAGAGAAGTCATTGCTATGGCTGCATCAAAGGAATGGTCTTTACATCAGATGGATGTAAAGAATGCCTTCTTGCATGGTGATTTGCAAGAAGAGGTCTATATGGAGCAGCCACCAGGTTATGTGCATGCTGTTCATCCTGAGTTTGTTTGCAGGTTGAAGAAAGCCTTGTATGGCTTGAAGCAAGCGCCTAGAGCATGGTCTGACAAGATAGGACTGTATCTTGTCACTATTGGCTTTCAGATTTCCAAGGCAGATTTCTCACTTTATGTGAGAAAAACAGAGAAAGGTATTATGCTGCTTGTCATTTATGTTGATGATTTGATTATCACAGGTGACAGTGATGAAGATATCCTTCATGTGAAAATGCTATTGAAGCAGAAGTTTGAGATGAAGGATTTGGGAGAGCTGCGTTATTTCTTGGGCATTGAGGTGATTAGATCACCAAGTGGGATATGGCTCTTGCAGATGCAGTATGGATTGGACATGCTGTCCAAATATGGGATGACAGGCTGTAAGCCTATTTCAGTTCCTTTGGAGCAGAATGTGAAGCTGAGTGCAGATGCAGGTGAGCTTCTCAAAGACCCTACTATGTATAGACGCATAGTAGGAAGTTTGATTTATATGACTATTACTAGGCCAGATTTGAGCTATGCTGTTGGATTGGTAAGTCAGTTTATACAGGCTCCAAGGAAACCGCATTTGGATGCGGCTAGACGCATATTCAGGTATGTGAAGTCCACATTGCAGTAGGTACTATTTTATGAGACTAGGGTTCAGATACAGTTGATGGATACACTGATGTTGATTGGGCTGGTAATATTTCTGATAGACGATCTACCAGTGGATATGTGTTCTCTTTTGGGAGTGATGCAGTCACTTGGAGCAGCAAAAAGTAGCCTACAGTTACCTTATCGAGCACAGAGGCTGAGTACAGGGGTGCAACAATGGCTGCATGTGAGGTAGCTTGGTTGCATAAGCTACTTTATGATATGCATCAGCCTATAGATGGGCCAGTTGTCATTTATTGTGACAACATGAGCAGTATACACTTGACAAATAACCTATTCTATCATGCTAGAACAAAGCACATTGAGGTGCATTATCACTATGTGCGGGAGAGGGTTTTACTAGGTCTTATTGATCTAGTTTATGTTGGCACAGAGGATCAGGTAGCTGACATATTTACGAAGGCATTGGGCGCAGAGAAGCTACGCAAGTTCAGAGACCTGCTTGGTGTGCAGGAATTGGGATTGAGCTCGAGGGGGAGTGTTGAGATATCGAGCTCCACTCGTGATATGCTAGGGTGACCGTTGTGTATTTATGTCACCGACTTGTTAGTTGCAGATGCGGTTGGTACACCGCCCATGAATAATAGCTAGATGACAGCTATCCTTATCTACTCTAGTTCATGGTTCAGTTAGTATGCCATCTTGGTTCTTCTATTTCTTTGTAAGAGAGTTCTTTTTGGCTTACACAACTAAGAAGAGGAAAACTATTTTTAGTCTCCACCTGTGTGTGTATTCTCCCATTGTGCAAGCAAGAAAGCTACAAGTGAGACTCCTTCCTTCTCTCCCACAATCTTGACACCTAGAGCAATTGGTAAGACCTTCCTATCATGGCCATGGCTTATGCCGATGTTAAACCTCAAATTCATAAGTTTGATGGAAAAGAATTTCATCCATGCAGGTACTAGTGAAGTATAAAATGATGGAACGAGGCTATTGGCCCTTCATCAAAGGGACCAAGGTTATTGATCCATCAAACCCACTTGATGTAGAAGATGATGAAAGAGCTGAAGCCATCATCATGCTTCATCTAGACATCCCTTTGTAGGGTTGAATTACTCACTAAGGCCTTATAAATCTCTTTGCTTTAGATTCCTCTTATGAACATAATGAAGATTGCTCGTTTGCTAGGTTGCTCTATAGCTAGGATTCTCTTAAAGAGACTCTGCATATGGGTGATGTAATCTTAGATATCCTCCTTATCCTTTTGATTAATATTCATCATCATAACGATGAGGTGGTTAGAGTATCTCACCTCAAAGAATCTATTGATGAAGAGACACTTGAGGTTATTGAAGTTGTTACATTCGGCAGACTAGTGTACCATGTTCGTCCTTTGTCTCCTAGGCAAAGTCTGAAAGCTTATGCACATTGAGCAAGGTCTGTGAGGCTGTTTGTCTCGCATACTTTCTCAAAATGCTCCAAAAAGCTATACAGATCATTATACTTGTCGAGTTGCTTAGCAACCGCCACATGTATCTTGGTCTAGCTTTTAGAATTTGGGGTGATTCCTAGTCCTACTAGCAACAAAGTTGCTAGGGCTGCTCTACTCTGTTTCTATAGTTGTGTTGTCTAAGAGTCACTTCATGAATAACTCGCTTGTCCTCTTATGCTCTCTCCCTCTTCATGTTTGGTCATGTTCTAATTTGGTTGGTGAGTGTTAAGATGCATTGGACCTCGTGCATTTCTATGCCTTGCCTCATCTTTTGAGCTTGTTGCTCTTGATTGTAGGCAGCTATGCGTTGTAGTTCTTCCCTTGCTAACTTTCACTCTTTCTCAAGATTGGCTATGATGTCCCTAGTTGGTCTACCGTGATGCACCATTTTGATTTGTAGAGGTCATACTGGGTTATCAATTGCTAGATATTGACTAGGAATTCTCCCAAGTCAAGCTCGTCATTTTTTGGGTTGGTGCTGGTTCTTGACATGTTGTCAGTTTCTTGAGCAACTAGGGTATCGATCAGATTAATCAAGTCATGTAGAGCTGTGGCCCTAATCATGCCTATCGATGTTGCTCCCTAGTGGCTTGATGATTCAAGTCTCTCAGTATTTGGCGATTGGGGTCCTTGGCCATTGCTTGATCTCTAGGGGTCTCCTCCTACTAGTGGGTTTGTTTAGCTTATCTTATCTTGGGTGAATTCCTTGTTATTTAAAACAATCCTCAATGTTACAAGCACTCAAATGCTAATACTATGCTCCTTAATGCTTTCAGCTTTTCTTGTGCACATAAAATTTTCAATTGATGCAGCGTGCGAATTCAATGAAAATAATATAGTACAACACACTCTTTCTGATCAGTTCCCACTAAGTACAGCTTCTTCGTGTGGATGATGGCCACTCTCTCAATGGTCAGTTTTGGTCTCTGGCGCACTCTAGACATGTGGTCTAAGGGGATGGGTGCTCGATTGTCCGAGGCCTCGTCCGAGGCCGAATATGCATGTGTCCAAGTGGAATATTTTGGGGTGTCCGAATTTGGTACTCCAAGACCGAGGTTCATTATCCGAGCCCAAGTGTCCATTTGAGACCGAGTAACGTTGTTCAAGTCTGAGTCTAGGACTCAGAATGGTATGGTTTGTTTGAGGGAACTAGGGGATCAGATTGTCCAAGCTATGGTGGGACTTCGACGACAGTGGATCTATCTGAGCACGGTGCCAAAAGTTCTAGAATGACAAAATCTTGCTGAATCTCACATGTGCCTTAATCAATCTTTCATCTACGATCGTGGGAGAAATCATCCAACATGAAGGCACACTCAGAGCTTACTTGAGGGGCTAGAACAAGTATGAAATGGTTTCCAAACCTGTAGCTCTCTCTCTCTCTCTCTCAAGCTCTCTCTTGATTGAATGCACACAGATGAGCTCTCTCTCTACCCTCTTGGCTTCTTAAACCCCTCTTTGCTCAGTCTTTTACCTCCTCTTCTCTCTCTTTGCTGTCTTAATTCCTTGAAGCTCTCTTTTTCCTATTTTGGGCATGCTATTACAATATAAATCCCACAGTGTTTCTCTGTTTTCCTTGTTTTTTCCTTACCTAAATACATCCAAATGACAAGCAACCACTGGCATTACTCCAACCTACTTACCTAAATCCAAAAAATAAGAAAAAATTAATTGTAAAGGAGATCAAATACCTCTTCAAGTCCCTCGTTTCCTAACTACCTCAAGCATCGGTTTGGGAAAAATTGTCAAAAACATAGATCTAGAGCATGGCATGAGTTATGGAGGATGGAAGATGAATACACAACTCATGGTGACATAGACTTAGATAAACTAACTCTTACACAAGTGAATTAGGTTCCAAGATGGAAGCTTGAACTCATAAACAAATTCTTGTGTAAGATGGGCAATGACACTGACAATGACTCAAACTGATAATTCCATTACATTGAAATGAGTGTCAACAACTACATGCATTTATAGCTTTTGGATAGTACCACTATACCTCACTGTGCTTATGGGATTCTGTCATCTCTTCCTACAACGTACATCATATGTCTATCTTCTAGCCTCTTTTGGGCACACATATCAAGCAGAACTTGCTATTCTCAACACCCCCCTCAAATGATGACTTCCTACACTTGTTGGCTTTTGCCCCCCTACATGATGACATGGCTTGGGAGGCAGCCTAGTCAAGTTAAAGCTTGAAACTTTACATATTTGGTAAGGGCTTTTACATCCACTATGGGAAACAATATCCACTACGGGAAACACAGATCCACTATGGGAAAACGTGATCCACTTATGGGAAGTTTTTTGTTGTCAGTAGAGTGGAATGTATGTTCTTCATTTTTCTTTTGCTTCTTTGGCATCCTTTGGTGATGTCCTTGATCTTCATATTTTTGTCTTTGTTCTTCTTTGTCTTTTCTTCACGCTTTTCATCTTTGACTTGTCCTTCATTATCTTGTGCTCTAGTATTCTTTGTAAGGTTCTTTTTCTCACAGTGAGTTTGAGATGGATACAAACAAATAAGTACATTGCTGTGACTTGACATAACTTGTTGAACCATGACATAAATCTTAGGATACATAGATTTTGGGATTTCATATGGCGTTGACTCATGGCTTGACATTACATTGGATTTTCTCCTGAGATCATACAACATCTTGTCCTTCATTTTGCTTGTTTTGTCACTCTTTACTTTGCTTGCAACTTCTTTGTCTTTGACTTTGCTCTTCTTGTCCCCCTCAAACAAGCAAAGGTACCACCAACTTTGAGTTTTGTATGATGACCAAGGCAACTGGAATGTTTTCAAAAATTTCAAATGAAATGATTGATTGCACCTTAGAGCAGGCATCTACATTTCTTCCTATAGATAGAATAAATGCATCTTCTATCTAGTACAGGTTGGCGAGGAGAGTTGTATCACTCGTCATAACAAGTATCTTCATAAAAAAATTGATTTTGGTCATTCCCACAACTGAGAATGAGCTTCAAATTCTAAGTTTGCTTAGCAAAAGAATTATACTTCAATGTGTCAATAGAAACAAGAAGATTAGTGTTTATCAACACTCAATGAGTATAAAAAAATACTATCTTGTTCTTGAATCTCCAAGTTGAATCTTGATGTTGGAGCACTTGCTTGCTAATTTATTATGATTTTCTTGTTGGATACTGAGTGTTACAGTAGGTTAGAGTGGCATTGACAAGCTTGAGTTAAAGAAAGTAAGAGATTGAAATGAAAGATGAGCTTGAACCTTGAGTGGCTATGGAGTCCACAGTTAGGGTTTTTGAACCCGATTGATTTTTTGTCTGATGCAGCTTGTGGGATGGATCATTTGGCACAATAATTGGTGAGAAGGAAGCTTGAGTAGTGGGATTTCAAAGCCCTATGGTTAGAGTGGATGTCACAGCATGCAGGCGCATATCCAACAATATGACAACATGCGAGCGCAACCAGGACAATGACCACAAATTTTGCCAATGCTGAAGCTGTAGACCACAATGTCTATGTTTGAAGTGCCAGGAGAAAGAGCCATGAGCAGAGGATTCAGATATCTCTAGAAGGAATCACTGGAAGATATGGACTATAGAGAGAGATCTAGAAGCTCAAAGGTGGGTAGGTGCAGTCCATCTTGTGGCTATGGCTACCACAAGATGGAAGATGAAGATGACCTTGAAGATGGAGTCATGAGCTGGATGTGAGTTGGATAGAGATGACCAAAGGTGAAGAGAGACTTGAGAAGCAGTGTATGGAGCTATGACATGCTCAGTTGAGCTCTAATACCATGTCAAAAACACAGGTCTAGATCATGGTAGGAGCTATGGAAGATGAAAGATGAATACACAACTCATGGTGACATAGACTTAGATAAACTAACTGTTACACAAGTGCATTAGGTTCCAAGATGGAAGCTTGGACTCATAAACACATTCTTGTGTAAGATGGACAATGACACAGACAATGGCTCAATCTGATAATTCCATTGAATTGAAATGAGTGTCAACAAGTACATGCCTTTATAGCTTTTGGATAGTACCAATGTACCTCACTGTGCTTATCGGCGGATTATGTCATCTCTTCCTAGAGCATACATCATATGTCTATCTTCTAGCCTCTTTTGGGCACACATATTAAGCATCATTTGCTATTCTCAACAAAAACCCTACTTTAATGCTTGATTCAAAGTGTGCAAGCACTCAAAGCTTGAAACTGTTAGTCTCGATAATTGAACCAAAATGTGCGAACTCTCACGCCAAGACCCACAGACTGCTTATTGTTTCAAGTGTTTCAAGCCAAGCGCAATGGCCATCTCTCACATAACCATGCACTCTCCCACACCTATGAGTGTAGAGACCTTACCTCCATGTTTGATCAAGTTTCCTCCTCCCTCAAGCACTCTAGTAGCTCCACAATCCAAGGTGTAAGGTCAAGCAAGCTCGATCCTCAAGCTCCAAGCTCCATTCTCCATTGCCACATGCTAGAGAAGAGAAGAAGAAGAGAGGAGAAGATGGAGAGCTTCTCCACCACGGTCCCTCACCCTCACACACTCACTCCCTCAGACTCCCTTACTCCCTCACACTTCCTCTCTCAAGCACACACGTACACAAGAATGAGCTTCTCCATTCAATTTTTTCCTTTTATACAAGCCCTAATCCCCTTTGGGCACCCATCCCTTTTTTACATGACTGACCATTTTAGCCTAGGTCCTCTTTTTCTATTCCCTTATTATTTACGTTGTGCCTTCACCCATGCCCATCTACATTTACAAATTGCACAAGAGGGAGCTTGGCACTCTCTTACAAAATTTAGGGTTGCGCCTTTGCATTTAAGATATGCATTTCCTATTTTGCACTTGCCTTGAACTTTTGAGGTTTTCCTTGCACTTTTTGCATTTTTTCCTCCTATTTCTTTTGTCGAGCTGCCTTTTTAGGCTTTCCCCTGCGTGTTTTTAATTTTCTTTTTACTTTCTTGCATTGGGGTTAACAATGAGGAATTATCATAAAAATCTAGGACCTATCAACTAGTGAGACATATTCATAGACAACATGTAGACGTTACAATTGGAGATAATGCACAGTTTAGAAATACTCAAGAGGATGGCCACTAGAGGAGACATCTAGTACGTGGATTGAGAATGAGCCCCTTTAGGTAAAGATGGCTTCAATTGAGCCAAATATGGATGAAATGATAGAGGATCTTCTCAATGACAATGACCCTTTTGTGGATGCTTGGAGGAAGGAGGAAAATACACCACTCTATAAGCCACCAAGTTATCTAGACTAAATATGTCTTTATCATTGCTAAAATTGCAATTTCTTTATGTATGAAGTGATGCGAGTACAATAGCCTTATTCAAGTACACAATTTAATGTTGGTAAAATATGTCATAGTATTGCATGATTTAGGGCCATAAAGTTGTTAATTAATTGCATTGTAGGTTGGTTAAAAATCATATTTTTCTAGCAACAAATGTAATGCTTTGACTCATGATGATGAGGCAAAGAAGATCTTAGAATCATTGGGTGTCGACTATGATAGCATCTATATCTGCCCAAATGACTACATTCTCTTTAGAAATGCATATGCAAAGCTAAGTGCATGCCCAAAATCTAGTGGAAAACATTGTCATGCTAACTCAAAGGATAAGATAGTGCTAATGAAAGTGCTTTATTATTTTGGTTTTATACCACAAAGATAGCATATGTTTAGGTCAAAGAATTTGACAACCCTTATGGCTTGGCACTCCAAAAATTGGTCTTCAGAGGATATGTTGTGCTTTCCTATAGATTGTAGGGTGAGATAGAACCGATCAAAGTGCTGTATCATTTTCCTCTTATACATGGATGCAACATAGGTTCAAGTTGAAGAATCTGGCAATCCTTATGTCTTGGCACTCCAAAAATGGGTCCTTACATGATGATGTGTTTTACTTTCTACATATTGTATGATGAGATAGTATTAATCAAAGTGCTTTATTGTCATTTTCCTCTTATATCAAGATCCATTAGATTGAAGAATTTGGCAATCCTAATCTCTTGGCACTATAAAAATGGGTCCTCAAATGTTGTACTTATGAGTGGATTGTAAGGCTTGGAAACATATTGAGAATTAGTGGTCTAACTTATAGAGGGAGCCTCAACACTTGAGACTAAGTCTTGCAATAGATATGACCAACCCTTGTGGCTAGTGTGCAACCAAATACGTTGTCTCCTCTATGGTTTTAGTGGACTATAATATTCTTCCATATCTTGCAACCAAGAAGGGCCATCTCATGATAACTTTGGGTCGACAGAAGGTGAAGAATATGAATATCTATCTCTAGCCTCTAGTTGATGAGCTTCAACTATTATAGTTAGGTATTCTAATATTTGATATAAGCAAGTGTGCTAATCAATAGAAAATTATATTGGTCCAAGAGGGGTTTTAATATGGACCACATGTGACTTTCCTAGGTATGGAGAATGCTTAGATATATATCAACAAATACCTTATCAATGCTTGCACAATTCATCTTAATTAACCATATTTGATAATTGTTTTGTATATAGTGTGCTAAGATTTAAACTATGTAGGTCTCATGGAAAGAAGCTACCATGGCTACCTTGTATGGTTGTATGAAGATCCCATAAGAGTTATGTAGGAGGAGATTAATGGAAGCATTGAGAAATGGGAGTTCTCTAGGAGTTGCACACACAAGATAAGTAACATTGGGATCAAACAAGATATGCATACTTGCATGAGAATCAAACATTTACTCATGATTGTCTTTTTTAGTACAAGTCATATTTGTTCAGGATAAAGACACCACACCTTTGATTGAGGTATAATGGTGAAGTTCAAATAAGAGAGTTGTAGTAGGGCCACGGATGTAAACATTGTGATAGTTGAAATGGAGTAGTTTAAGAAGATCTAAGAGATTATGGGGGTTGATTACCATAGTCTCAACATCATGTTTAACTTAGATGTCAAATGTTAAAAGTGGGTTTGAGGTCCCAAGTGTAATTATTTGAAGGGGTGTCACACAAGGCGGCCTATGTGGCAACTCGAAATAGCATTGATGGAAGGTTGGAAAAAGAGGTCATCAACTTTGGCAACAATGACACAGTAATGGAAGGTGGTGTATTAGTCAAGGAATATGTTAAGAGGATTTTAAGGTAGCAAGGGTACTATAAGCTATATAAGGATGAATGAAGAAGTGTTGTGCTATCTCTCTCTCCCTATATTTAGCTAGATTTTTACTTTCGACCACTCCTTTCATCCCTTTGCCTTGTTTGATTGTTTCCACTACTCCTCGAGTTGTCATCCCATGGGTACTCCTTGCTCGCCCCATTTCTCTTGACTCTGTATCCAATTGTCCTCCCCTTTCATCCTGGGGGTCTTGACTTTTCCAAAATCTAATAATTTTCCCAATACATCCCAACATAGTGTAATGTTGTTGAGACTAGTCCATTAATATATATTGCTTTCGAGCAGTTGTCTTCTGAGATGTATTTTGTGTTTCAATGTCTGGAGTCCTACCTTTGTACACATGTTTATGGAATATATGAGCATACATTTTTGGCACAAGTTGATTGTAGCTCAGAATGGTGTTCCTTATTATCGGTAGGATTTGTAGTTAAGTCGAAAATGTCACCATATCCCTATGTTAGGTCCAGGTATATGAAGGCTTTTCTTTCTACAAATCTGGTGCAACCGGTTTGCACCTAGTGACCACACATATAATCTGGACCTGATTACACATGGCAGGAATGCTAATCCTTCCTATGTGCACCACTCTACATGTGCACATGCTCACAAGATCCATCAGAGGACTTCCACTCTGTGTTCTCATGGCAATTTGGATGTGAGCAATGGCATTGGATTCCATCTCTTAAGGAAACTTCCTTTCTTAGTGATGACGATTTTCGAGTAGAAAAATCCACTTTGCAACCCACCAACATCATTGAATCTCTCTCTCTCTCTCTCTCTGTCTATCTGCCTGTCTGTCTCTCTCTCTCGATCTCAAGATGTGCACCCTAATCCACCCATCGCCCTTATCATAGCGTTAACACTCGTAAGGCAATTGTTTGCGTCAGCTAACCCAGTCATGGTTTTATCCATTCCACCACGTGGTATTCCCTTGGATGGTTTCTTAGGCATGGATTCCATGATTGAAGTTTACTTGCTCAAAAGATGAGGATGTGGATACCTTTCTTTAGTAATTCAAAGTGGCATACATGGTCAATTTTCCTGCCCAAGTGAATCCTGCCCACAATGTGTTCATATTCGAATCATTGATGTGAAAAGAGGTGTTGGGTTGGCTACTTGCAAAAAAAAACTAGGCAATGTTTAAGGATGCCCAAACAACAATTCCGTTCACATTCTAGCTAGGCTGGACCTTGAAACTTGAACAACTATGTAGGTTAAGAAAAATTACAGCCACAATCTAAAGTTGTAGTGCTCAATTTAAAGTCATAAGAGAACAAATGTCCGCATCAGCCCAACCAAATGGCAAAATGTTTAAGTCCTTGTATGTACAAGGATTGAATAAGCAAATCTGTCAGGCTTAGCCATCATGGAAGGCCTCTCTGGTCATGGCTTAGATTATTTCTACCAATGCGCACTTCATGTAGAGATTTTTTACCCTAAGATAACATTAAAAAAGGTAGAAAGTCCACCAAACCTTCTAAAAAACTTCAGCCAGATGGAATCTAGTGATTTCAATACGGATTTAGACATAGAGGAAGTAAGTAGTAGTGAGGAGGAGAACTCTAAGGAAGAGGAATGCTAGAAGCTGATGAAGTCCATGAGAAAAGACTAGGCCCACAAACCCTAAAAAAAAGCACTCCAAAAAACTACTATAAAAAACTTTTGGTGTACCAACTGTAGCAATTTGGGTCACTTAGCTACCAAATAGGGTCTCAATCAATAGTGGTGCAACATCTTCACTGTACTGATGTTTGTGGTATAGTGCTCATAGTTAGATGGGTAATACAGGGTCCTAGCATGGCGCCTAAGGAGCGCAACTAGTTGGAATCACCCTGGATACTCTATTGTCATAGCTCCAATTGTCTTCTATACATAGCAAGATTATCCATCCCCCAACATAGGCCATAGAGAACAAGGAAAAAATCAGGGAGGTAGAGGAGGATATTATCACACCTCAACTAAACAATGTTTTTTTTTTGTAGGAAAGAAGGCCATTGGAGATCTAAATGCCTCAAGACCTAGCAATATGATGGCCCAAAGTAGTAGAGTTAGCCCCACTACTAGCTATCAATATGGTAAAAATCAAAGAAATCCTTGAGCCAGAAGTCAACGTGGTTTAGTGCTGCAAGATCCATAGATGTAACCAATACCAGCCTCCAAACCCATAGGAGCAGAAGGGAGCGAAGGAACATCTGCACTACATCAAAGACTACCATTGATTCTAGGTCGACACCTATATATCCAAGATAGGAAGCAAATACTAGAGTACATGCCATGACGCCATGCTTGGCATTGACTCTTGATTTAACCAAACTTTTGAGAACAAAAGATAACTAGCCTCCTCACAAAGCCATGGCTTCGACCTCCTCATAGGTAGTTCCAAAGGCATCTGACACCTAGACTTCATGGGGTCTAGTTCCATTATAGTCCCATTAGAGAATTTATTAAGTTTGCTCTCCCAGCATTCTAGGACCACATACTGAAGATAATCTAGCCAAATCAGTCTACTTTACGAGAGCTTCAAGTATTGACATTGACTACATTTGCATTGGAAGAAGTTCAAAAGGTATAGCAAGAACATGTCCCTTTAGGACTATTGTCCAATCCTTCCATTCTAGTCCTCTCTCTTAGATTTGAGAATCAAGTCATCAACAATGTCTTGTTGGATAGTGGGTCTAGAGTAAACATCATTATGGTGGCCACTTGTAGAGATTTTGGGCTGATGATTTAGGAGCCAGCCCCATTCCTGGTCCATATGGTAAACCAATAAAGATTACAGTCACTTGACATTGTCTGCTCAATTGTAATGGAGGTTGCTAGTGTGCCATTCCTGATTTCTCTAGCAGTTCTCAATATGGAGCATGCGAGTGAAGATTATTGCCTCTTTCTTAGAAAACCCTTGGTGTAGCAAGCACAAGTTAGTCACAATTGGGACTATGACTAGTTCACTATATGCTGAGGTCATAATAAAGTCCAAATCTTTTTGAACAAGATTCCAACCTCCATCACAAACATGTCGACTAGTGGTCACAAAGGCCATCAATATGGTGGATGGCCTAGATGATACTAAGGAAGCTCCAATCCTAGTAGCTAATGCCCACTTGGAACCATTTTTCCTTGTGGACATGTTGTAGATCAGCCAATAGTACTTGGATCTGCACTCTCCACTCCACCCAACTCAATCCATGAGCAAACTTCTAGTGACCATGATAGTCAAAATTTAGACTTTAAGATAGAAGCAACTCAAGATATGACTATAGTCGATTCCAAAATTTTGGATGTGCTCTACCAAGAAAGAGAATTTAAAGCCCAAATGTAGAAAGTCACCCGAGTCAGGGAGGATGACCTTACCACAATTTACCTTGGTCTGGATGAAACAAAAATGGTCAAAATTAGTGCTCACCAACAACCTCTGACGTCTGTGATCGGCTAGTTGGGCTCTTAACCAAATTCAAGGATATTTTTGCATAATATTAATTTGAAATGAATGGATTGGATCCTAGATTCCATGAGCATTGGATTTCTCCCAAGTTGGATGATGTACATAGTCTGCATGTAGAGATATAGGATAAGTCCCCACATGGAAAAGTTAGTGAAAGAAGAATTGGACTGATTCCTTTGAGTTGGATTCATCGCCATAGTGGATTGGGCAGAGTGGATCTCCTCCATTGTCATTGTTCCAAAGAACAATAAGAAGCTTCGGATCTACGTAGATTATTGAAGGCTCAATTCAACAACAATTCCAGATCCATTTCCTATCTCTACCTTGATAGCATTCTCGATAAGGTTGTTGGTCACAAGATGTACTCATTTTTGGAAGGATTTAGTAGTTGCAACTAGGTCAAGATTGCTCTAGAGGATGAAGCTATAACATATTTCATTATGGCTTGGGATGTCTGTGTCTATACAGTAATGAGGTTTGGGGGGTTGAAAATTTTATCGTCTTCTTTTTAGCGAGATATCTAGGAAGTTTTTTATCCCTACCTTATTGACTTCATGCGGATCTTCTTCGATGACCTCAGTGTCTTCAAAGCACTCTTGCTCTAATTGCATCACCTTTGACTCTATTTCACCAGATGCTGCGAGAAGTCATTCTCTCTCACTCTAAATGCCATAAAGTGTGTCTTTGCAGCAGTGAAGGGCAGTGTCCTATCGGGTCACATCATTTTTAATTGGTGGCACTATCGTGGACCCCAGTAAAGTAGCTACCATCATGCAAACCCTAGTTCTTGACTCCTGACTGGAGTATTATGATTTCTAGGGTAAGTCCAATGGCATGAATGGCACTTGCACCTTCTAGCCCTTATCATTATTCTCCTTAATCAACTGTGGCAGACACTCCCAAGGTAGCTCCCATCATGCAAGCCCTGATTCATGACTCCTTGACTTGAGTACTATGATTTCTAGGGCAAGTCCGATGGCATGAATGGCCCTTGAACCTTCTGGCCCATCTCACTATTTCCCTTAATGGGATGGCACATACTCCCAAAGCTGAATTTTACTCGATGAGGAAACACACCTCACACTCTAAAGTCTCTGACTACTATTGTCTAAGGCCCTAGTACTGGTCTCACCACATTGGACCAAGCCCTTCCATGTCTTTGTCGATGCTTCCAATATGGCAATTGGTAGTGTGCGTATGCAACATGATGCAAATGGTTGGTTCCACCTTGTTTTCTATACTAGTAGAATGGCTGTTTGCTACTCGGAAGAACTACTCAATGACAAAAAGAGAATGTCTCATAATGATCTATTTTATCAAATTTTTTTCCACTACATACTTGTTCATTGTTTTTTCTTCCATGTGGATCAATTTGCTTTGGTGTATCTCATTAAGCACTAAAATGTCATAGGACGATTAGCCCATTGGGTCCTACTACAATAAGAATTTGATATCAAGGTCGTACACCGGTCTGGTATCCAACATGTGGTTGTTGTCTCAACTTGATTTCGAAGAAGCTCTGATTGACATAGATGATGACTTTTTGAATGTCCACTTATTCCATGCAAGTGTTGGTGCAGTTGTGCTGATGGCCCAAACCTTGACCCACACAACTCCTCTTAGTCTTGGTATGAAAATTTTTTGGTTTTCTAGACTTAGGAAAAGTTCTAGGATCACATTTGGATGGACCAGTGCAAGCAACAAGCTCTTCGGAGTCTGCACTTTGAATCCATCCTAGGCCGACTCTACCATAGAACATAGTCTAGAGTGTTGCAATGCTGCTGTTGCAATGCAGCATGGTTCCACCCATGGAAAAAGGATGTGGTCATGGAAGAATCCATCCTAGGCCAAATCTACCATGGAACATATTCTGGAGTGTTGCAATTCATGGTTCCACCCATGGAAAAGGATGCGGTCATGGAAAAAGCTCAGTAGAGAATCATTGGAGGTCACTTTGTAGTTGATGTTACACTTTGGAAGATCCAAAAAGTAGGACTATGGTGGCTAACTATGCATGGTGATATCCACCAATTTGTCCAATAGTGCGATGCTTGCCAGTAGCTTGGACAACTTCTATCCTGTGATTGATTATCCTTGCATTGGATTTTTCCCTTGGAGCCCTTTAAAAAGGGGGACTCAACTTTGTCAGTCCCATCAAGACCATCGCAACATCTACTTGCAACATATATATTCTGATAGCAACAGACTATTACACCAAGTGAATTGAAGCATGGGCACTATCCAACAATTCTACATAGGTAGTAGTCAAGTGCCTTCTCAAGGACATCTTCACCTACTATAGTTGTCCCATTGAGTTAGTCAGTGATAGGGGAAGCCACTTTGTCAATACGGTCATCAAGCATATGACTTCCACCTTCTTGGTCCTTTATAAGAAATCCTCTTTGTACTATCCATAAGCCAATGACTTGGCTGAATCTACCAACAAAACTCTTTGCAAAATATTTACCAAGCTAGTTGAGCAACATTGAAAAGATTGGGATACCAAACTCTTGATGGAAGCCCTTTGGGCTTATCACACTTCATTCAAAGTAGCTACTAACCTCATTCCATTTTAGCTTGCCTTCAATATAGAGGCCATTGCACCTTTGGAATTTGTCATCCCGAGCCTTCAAATTGCAATCAAAGCTTACCTACTCCCATAAAAAATCTATCCCATTTTGCATAAGAAACTTGGCTCTGGCTTGATGAGGACCGCATTCAAAGTTCCTACCTCCTGTCTAAAGTTTACTTTAGACAAAAGTACCAAGTGGATCACCTCTTTAAGAAATGGCTCTTCAAGCACGTGTAGGCCATCCTAGCCTTTTGCACTCACATGGACAAGCTTCCTGAAAAATTAAAACTATGATGGAGCGGTCCCTTTTGGATATTCTATGCCACACCCACTAATTCTTTTCACCTCACTAATTTGTAGGGTAGTATTCTCTATAACTCGTTAATGGATTCCACCTATGGCACTATCATGCAGACAGGGGGCTAGCATGCACCTTCCTACTTACTTCGAAGTGTCTTGCTAACACTATTGCCCTGCATTCTACACTTTCCTCTATGAGTTCTCCACCTAGTTGCAAATTTACAATGATAACCTAAATCCAATTGGAAAGTGATCCGGATCCGCATTTTTTTGTCGAGGTGACGCCTCTTAATCAACCCTCATAACACTATTCCATAACCTTCATTATAGGAAATGTTATGATAAATTGGAAATGACACCCTACTCATTATTCCTTATGGCCCCTCCCCACCTACTAATGTGGTTGGCCACATTCAAGCCACCCACCCGCCATGCATTTACCCCCCTCATAAGCAAAATTCTGTTTGATTTTCCATTCATCATACCTTCTATTTTCAACTCTTTGAAACCTCAACCTCCCCTCACACTTGCCTTTTCCTTGCCCTAGCTTCCTTCTTTCCATCCATGGTATCACACTCCTCCATTATTCATCTTGAAAGAGTCCCCCCTCTCACCTTTGAGGCCAAGGAGCCTATCTTTCATGGGTAAATAGCCTACACCTTAGTGCATTCCTTACCCTTCATATGGGATTGGATCATAGTACATCGTGATGCAAAAACCATATTGCTTTAGCTACATAACGGCCCCCATATCCACTTTGGCTACTAGGACTACGAGCTTACCCTCAACGTGTAAGAGAAACTTTGCCTCCCTATGGACAATGCAGTAGTAGATGCCCCCAATATGCTTCCAAACAAGGAAATGATGCCCTCTTCACCTCCCTCTACAAAAAAGAGTACCACCTCAACTCCATCACAGAAAAGCACAAATAGAAGCTTGAGGTACTTAAGCTTTTTCTTGAGGCTATTTACATGTAGGCCAAAGCCTTCAATATATCATGCAAGGTGTCCTCCCTCTTCTTTCTCCTTGATACCCTCCCCATCTCTTGGGCCAACAACTTCTTGGAGCACCTCTGCACTAAATGTAGACACGAAGTCCAATGCAAGAATGATGTCAAGTCCTTACATGGGATGTGCGACCAAAATTTCACCCTCCTCTTTCCATCCCCCCTAGTTGTAGCCCCTGTTTGTCCCTTTGCATCAATGACACCTCACACCCCTCCCCTTCATCCTCACAAACTTCTACAAAAGGCTGTCATAGATGGATAGCCGAATGCAATACATGAGGAAACAATATGTCTACACTTTTGCAGATAAGACCCAATCACTCACCACAAAACAAAAGCTTTTGACCCAACCAACTCTCAAGGACCCTATCCACACCATATTAGAAGTAGGTACCTCCAATTTTGACCACTACAAGTTGGACTTAAAGTCACGCATTACTTTGCTCAAGTAGACTACCTAGGCTTAAAAGTGTCCTAGAGAGGAGAAAACATAGATTGCTAGCCATCCCATCACGATTGGTGCTATGACTGCTATCTCAACATTTTCCCCAACAACCCAAGCTACCGTACTTAGCTTTATACGTGAACTCATCATCTCGGTAGAGTTTTTCCTAGAGGCCTCCTTACATTGCCTCAATTATGTGGCAAAAGGCCTCCAATGCTACTAGCTACTGTAGCAACATGTGCAGTTCCTACTAGGGGAAGTACCGTAGGTTGCCAAGACAATGACTCCCTCAAGGCCCACATTCAAAAATAGGAAAAGGAGCTTCACGAGCATTAGTAGTGCCTCTAGACCTACCATGAAGCTTAGCTCGATTTGGTGGAGTCCCTCCAACACCAAGACTAATGAGCCACAACAAAGTTTGCCTTCATGCATGGATAACTTATAGTAGTTGAACATTCATATAATGGCCACTTTATCAATCTAGATAGTGTAGAAATTACATGCCAACTTCTAAATGGACCTATATGATACTTGGGATGAAGCAATCTGAAGATTTTGAGCTGCCCTCTTGGATCCCTCTTTCTAGTTGCTGCCTCTACTATGTCCACACAATGATCTAGGTGTGAATGCCCAATCCCAACTAATAGCCTAGTTCACCCTTCCAACTCCTGCCCCACTAGCCATTGCACACCCTAGCACCATCTGGAGCCACACCTATGGCCTCTCCTTCCTCCACCAGCTTTGCAGCCACACTCCAACAAAAGGTTGTAACCTCCAACCCCACCCCTATTCCCCTTGTCATGCCCATAGAGCCTACTGGAAAAATGCCAACAACCCCTTCTCCCACCCTAGTTTCTGCTGATGTTGCAATTCATGGTAAGGGTAGCCTCAAACCCCTCTTCATCCCTACCATGTAACTACATAGAGAAAGGAAGCCTACCCTGCCACATCTACTCTCTACACATCTCAATACCACCAATAGGCTAGATACAACTAGTAAAACGAAGACCATCCTCAAAGAGGAGATTATTCCCCTTAGCGATGATGAAGCACCCCCATAAATCCCAACCAAGACTTCTTCAACTTCACCACTCACACCTCCTCTCATGATCCCAAATGGCTAATGCTCATGGATCACTACAAGGCCCTTGAGTAACAACAAGATGAAACACTATATTAGGGATTTTGGAAATTCTCCTATAGTTTGGAAATTCTCAATCTAGTTAATATTTGGCCACATGATCAAATCTCGTCCCCTTATTTGAAAGTGAAAGTCTACCCTAATTACTATATAGGTTGTCTTTCTAAGTCCCACTTTGAAGCATGTGTTAAGATTTAGCCACATGGGCAAATCTTTACCCCTTATTTGAAAGTGAGACTTGGGAGATTTCCAAATTCTCTAATATGGTGTTATGTGGCTCTAGAACATTTTGAAGTCTTGTAGAGTGACCACCACCAACTCTTAACTAATGTGGATGTTCAAGTCAAGTATCTCATAAATCACATCTTGCTAGTAGTCGGAAAAGACTTGGGCCAGACCATACAATAATGACACTCACCTCCTTACCCACTCCCACTTGATCCCAAACCTTGCATTTAAGCTCAAGCCATTGGTGCTTCTACCCCACTTAAGAAGTAGTGCACCTTGGTTAAGAAGTCCAAGGACAAAGCTAGAGACTAGTGCCTAGAGGCAAAAGTAGTGGCTATCGACATGAAGTTTCATGCTAAAGGGAAGCAGTGAGGGAAGACTAATGCAATTTGAGGCCATGGTGTCCAAGTACTTGATGTGCATCTATATCCCCCAAGATACTGTGGTCCATCAAGATGAGAAAATTTAGACCTTGACTCGATAGCTCACGATACCAAGGATGAAGCATGATAGTTTTTAGCGAGTTGCAAGACATTCGACATCTACTACTTGGAAATCTTGGCAGCTAAACTCTACACTCACCAAATCTTGCAACCTTCACATTGGGCCTACATGGACCTCTAGCTTCAACACAACATCCTCCACTATTCCCCACTCTTGGTTCTCTCTCCCAACCCCTCCTGATCCATGCCTCATTTGAGGATTATGTTAAGACGATTTAATGGCAGCAAGGGTACTACAAGCTATATAAGGATGAAGAAAGTAGTGTTGTGCTCTCTCAGTCCCCTCTCTATGATTGGATTTTCCCTTTTGACAACTCCTATCTGTTTTTCTTCTTTGATTGTTTCTACTGCTTCTTGAATTATCCTCCCATGGATATTGCTGATTGCTCGCTTTAAAGCACTTTTCTGCCTTGAAGCATTGAATGTGAGGCCTTTGGGGATACCAAATGAAGTACGTCCACCAAGATTACCACCAAAGTTATCCTATCTATTTACAACCCTTTGCTATCCAAAAGAAGCTTGCATAGGGATATCCTTCCTATACTTACAAGCATACCTCTTAGTTAACTCAATAGCTTGGAATAATATGGTGGGTTTCTAAGCCATGACTTCAACTAAAAAATTAGGCTCTAGATCGTGGATATATTTATGAAAATTTGCATCATCACTCACACTCTACATGAATGGTAAGATTCAATAATTGATTGGTATACTCTCTAAAAAATAGGCTCCTTTGATCCCAAGTGATACCACCTCTTGGCCAAATTCTCTTTCTCTGGGACATACAAAAAATTGAGCCTTCTTTGCTTTGAAAATTTCCCAATTGTGAACATGCTAGTTCCCTCATTTTAAATACCTCCATGTATGAGCAAATCCCTCAAGGTGACACATAGCAAAATGGATATTTTGATCATTAAACCTAGGAAAGATGTCAAAGTAAGATTCTAATTTTGATGTCCACTCTCCCAAATCTGTAGCGAAGATAAATGACCATTATATTTAGTTAACACTATCTTACCACGGAGCTCACTTTCTACAAAGCCTTGCTTCCCATTTGATGCTTGGGGATATGTGCCCATATAACTACAATGGGAGCTAAAAGATTAGAAGCACTCATGTGATTGTTTGTTTGAAATCTTCATGGAGAAATAGGTGGCTAACTTCTAGCTCGTAGAGAGGGGTTAGATGCATGAATGCTCAAAATCAGCTCATCAACCCCAAAGATGTCTCTGCAATCTCATAAGTAGTATGTACACTTCTTTCCAGTGATACCAGGTTATAGATTAGGATTTGAAGGTTGAAATGATTGCTTGTCCCTACTTTCTTTGTCTGCCATTTGTGCTACTACAAGCATGGATATATGAGCACTAAGCTTGTCTAAAGACTATTTAGTGGAAGAAGAAAATTTCTCCAAGGAGTTGCTACTAGAGTGGGCCATTTGATCCATGACTTCCTCGATTTGGACATTTGATTGAACCATCTTCTCAACCACTTGATCGAGCTTTGAGACAAGATCCTTATGTCTAATGGGATACCTAGTTTCATGCTAACAAAGTGTGGTATATGAAATGCTATATGTACCATACTCTTGTAATTCCTTTTTCCCGTGATGTGGCTCAAGTATTGCTTCATATCTTCCTTGATTCATTACTGCACATCCTCATTGATTTTGTTCTTTCCCTTATTTCCAGGCATTTCTACTCATTGTCAAAGTGCAGTTCAAATAGAGCTCTTGTCACAAAAATGGTTATAACTTTTCACCATGATATGTGAATGAGAAACTTTTTGATTCAAAACAAAGCTAACAAATAGCTCTTCAAGGTGACATATCATACTTCACTTTAGAAATTAATCAGAATATTCTTGGAATTTTCTTTTCCTACTCTATATAGAATAGTCTAGCATCTTGTGAGGCATGTCAAGCACATGTAGCTCCAAAATAAGGTCTCCAAATCGTGTAGCAACTTGGATAAGACCTATAGGCACCAAGTACCATCTGCAATAATTTGTATTAGCCCTGTTTAAGCTCTCAAATACCTTTTAGTACCTATAATCAAGTGGATAATGCCCTCAAAATGACTCTTGATATCCTATTTCATTGTAATAACTTGTAAGTAATATTTGTATGCTCTAGAATAACCTAGTACATCTACAAATGACTAAAAACATGTCCCAATAAATACTTGAGTGGCTTTTTTACTCCTGCAAGTACCTATACCATGCTTTTAAAGGCAAACATGACATACAATCAACTTGTAATATCTATAATTTGATCAACAGGTGCCCTATTTTAATGCAAAGGTTTCCTTGGGTCAACTGATTGCACCACTTCAGGATCTTTGATAGTGAGAGAGAGTCACTACTCTTTTGTCCCACTATCTCCCTTGACATCCATCTTTCTCCTTGTGGATATATCCATGGCAAGAGCAATATACTCTATGAAAACAATGATGATATGCATTTTGTAATAATGCTTTTAGTCTTTCATGAGATGCATGGATTGATCAATAAAAAATAATTGAAAATGAAGATTGGGTGAGAGTTCTACCACTACAATTTAGTGACCCACTGATTGCAAGACTTGCCCTTTACAATTTATTTTCAGGTATAAGAGAATCAAACGCACATATCAAGATTATGCATTAAAGCATGAAAAATTGAAGCTACATTTAAAAATGAAATGGAATCAATGCTGAAAATTGATTTAGAATCTCTAACAAGCCTAAAGAGGTAATAATCTCTAATATATGGTTTATTAAAGGACTCAATAAACCATTCTCTCTCATCAATAAATGGATAAGTTTAAGCAAGTGGATAAAGAGAGATTTCATAGATTAAAAGAATATGAATCACCTCTTTAAATCTTGAAGAAGATGCATGATTCAAAGGGAATCAAGCTTCAACCCGCTGATTAAAGAATAATCCTCCATTCAATCCATAATGCTCCATATTCCATAATCTTCATGAATCAACCTGTATTTTTCTTGAAGACCATTTTAGCCTTTGAAATAGAAGTACCTTGAATCTCCTTGAATACTTGAAGACAAAAAATTCAAGCTCTTTGCTACAGAAATTTCTCCTAAAAAGTTTTGATAGCTTGGAACCTTTGTTGCCTCTTCTTTAGCCATTTCTATGAGAGGGTTACTAGGCATTGAAATCATTGTGGCAAGAGTTCGAGCCCTAGAGGGTTTTTCTAGGATAAAAGCATTATGAAATGATGTATGACTTAGGGCATCTGCAATCATATTCTCCTTACTTGATCTATACTTGATTTCAAAGTCAAAATCTTGCAAGGTCTCAGTACATCGACATTGTCTCATATTGAGATCCGGCCAAGTAAAACTCTACTTTAGGCTTTTATAATCAATGACTAGAGAAAACCTATTACCAAGCACGCAATGTCTCCATAGTTTAAAGACATGAATTACAGCAAGTAATTCTAGATCTTGTGTGGCATAGTTTCTTTCATGGATCTTTAATTTTCCTGAAGCATCGGCTATTGGATGTCCTTCTTACATAATTGCAAGTGAGAAAATCAAAAGGAAAATACTTTAGGAAGCTCACGATTCTCCATTTTTGGGTCATCCTGGTTATGCTAGGAGTCTTAATACAATCAGAAGAAGCTTCTACTGGGAAAGACTCAAGGGTGATGTACTCATGTATGTCACCGAATGCCTAAAAAATGCCAATGGATTAAGGCCGAGCATGTCAAGTTGCTAGGATAGCCACTTGACATCCCTTGAATGAAATGTGAGTATATTAGCATGGAATTCATAGTTGGATTACCCCCCCCCCCCCCCCCTAGTACAAGGAGGATCTAACAATTTTCATTACAAGGCTTCTGATATCGCCACTTTTCATTAAGAAAATTTTTAGGTTACATGGACTACTCAAAAGAATCATCAGCGACCGCAATTCTCTTCTCACCTAAAACTTTTGGAAGTGTTTGTCTGAAGCTCTAGGAACCCAGCTCTACTTCAGTACTACTTACCATCCCCAAACTGACGGTCAAATACAGTAGGTCAAATACAGTAGGTCAACCAGGTTAGTGAATACATACTGAGAGCTTATTGTAATAGGGAACCCGAATGGTGGATCTAATACCTACCCTTAGTCTAATTCACCTACAATGCACCATACCATCAAAGTATTCAAATGACTCCTTTTCATGAACTATATGGGCAAGACTATCTTACATCATTAAATATTTCCGATCCTACCCTATAGGTAGAAGCATCTAGGAAAATGTTGGAAGAAATGGATTAACAAGTGAAAGCTATAAGGCAAGATATTCAAGCTGCCAAAGGATTGACAGAAGGCATATGCCGATCAATGAAGGCAAGAACACATCTTCAAAGAAGGTGACATGGTTTTTCTACGAGTTTGCCCAAAGAAAAGTTCCTTATCTTTGGGGGAATTCAAGAAGCTAAGTCCCAGGTATTGTGGGCCATATAAGGTGCTAAAGTGTCTAGGACCAAATGCCTACAAGCTACACCTCCATAGTAACTTGAAAATACATAATGTATTTCATGTCACTCTATTGAACGCTTATGTTCCTTACCCAGACCATGTACTTAATGGCCAAAAAATTGTAATGCCCAATCAAGGAGTCTTCAAACTTCAACCAGAAAAGATATTGCGACATGCGGGAGAACACTCTAAGAAGAAAAACCTTTAGATAATATCTCGTCCAGTGGAAAGACTACCCTGAAGAGAATACCACTTGGATTGACCATGAATCACTATGTAACCAATATCCCTAGTTTCATTCAAGATGAGGACATTTCAATTCCTCTAAGGGGGAGAGAATGTGATATCCTGACTTTAATTTAAAATCTTCTTGACTTCTTGCAAAAATGGACTTGAAGAACTCTAAAATATTAAATAGAGAAGATCTCGAGCAAAATGACCCGAGGATCATAACCCAACGTTTTCCCAGATTAAAAAGGAGGACTGTAGCCATCTATCACATGGAAGTTACCGCATGAATAAGATTTGTGAGCCATAAGTCGAAGATTAACCAAATACGTTTAAGACTTGGCAAGTAAGGTAAGTTACAACAACTTTAAGCTTTAAAGCTCAATGCTTTTTAAAAAAAATAAGAGGATTGAGAGGGAGATGATGACGAACAAGCGGTTGCTCCTCCCCCTTTTTTAATGGAAAAAATGACCCACTATTTTTCCGAAATATAGCATCTCCGTTCTGAACCAAAAAGCCTAAATTCAGCTCTAGTAATTCAACTCCAGCAATCTTCTCCTCTTCTCAGTTCAATGAGAGGCTTGGATCGAAGAAAGATCATTCAAGAGCCATGTGAATCATTCATGGCATCTCTAGCAGCCTCTCTGGACCTCAAAGATCAAATCCCCAGCATTAGATTGCATCTTGAAAGCTTTAGATTGTTGATTTTGCCAAGATCCCTCCCATAAAGAGCTCTTCTTTTGGCACAACCCTTGTTCTTCAATTTAGCTATAAATATGAGGCATGGGGAGCCATTGAGGGTAGTCCAAGAAAAAGGGCAGAGGATCTTCTTAGGAATATCTCTTAGGAATATAGAGCAAGAGGGAATGGGCCAAGAAAAGTGCAGGCATGGAAATTTCTCATCACAAAGACAAGTCGGATATTCCGCGAGCTCTTGAATTTGAATCCTCCACCCCTTCTATTCTATTTCTTTATGGAATCAAGACTCTTCTCGATTTTTCCAAATTCTTGGTGATCACCTTCCCCCCGTCAATCAAAATTCTGTCAATCTAACTATGCCCAAGCTCCTTCGCCAAAATCCCCTTTTGCGATCTTGCGATTAAAGACCATGGCCTCGAAGAAGAAAGTTACGAAGGTCTCGCAAAAGCATGAGCTACCAATAACACAATGAATACAATTACTACAAACGGAATGTCGAGTACGGGGATTACAAATGAAGCTATGTATACCATCAACCAAGCATCTGTCATGGATCCTCAGGTATACTGTTAACCCCAAGTCAAGATGGCGAAGCCAAGATGGCGAAAAATGGAGAAAAAGTAAAGGAAGATGAAGAAAAAGAGCGAAGACACGCAAGCGGCCCCTAAAGATGGACCGAGGCAAAAGGAGCAACCATAAAAGAGAAGGCACCTCAAAAAACTCAAAAAATCTTTGTAAAAGAGTGCCATGCTCCCTCCTGTGCCCATTGTAAAATATTAGACGGGCGTAGGCTAGAGGCACGGGGCTAAAAGAGGAAAATGGAAAAAGGACCTTGCCACAATGGCCAGTCATGTAAAAAAGGGGATGGGTGCCCATGGGATTTTAGGGTTTGTATATATAAAGTTCAAAAAGTGAATAAGAGATCATTCTTGGGTGTGTGGCAAAAGAAGTCTTCTTCTTCTTCTCTCCTTCTCACCTTCTTGCTTATGTGTGCTCTTGAGAGAGGGAGTGTGAGAGTGTGAGAGAGTGAGTGTGTGTGAGAGTGAGGGATCAAGAGGGTGAAGCTCTTCACCATCTCCTCTTCTTCTTCTTCTCTTCCCTTCTCTCTTCTTGCACGCGCGGCTATGGAGGATGGAGCTTGGAGGTGGAGGAGGCTTGAGGATGCTTGAGCTAGCATCTAGGATCATGGAGCTACCGGTGTGTAGAAGAGAGGAGGCAACTCGTATCGGCACTAAGGTAAGCTCACTACACTCATAGGATCGACGGCGCGTTGGCTAGGTGAGAGATAGCCATTAGAGCTCTCTTGGAACGCTTGAAACAATAAGCGATCCGTGGGTCTTGGCAGTTGAACGAAAGCTCCCACATTTTGGTTCCGTTGCGGGGACCACGGATTTAAGCTTGAGCACTTACGTGCCTCATATTGAGCATTGAAGTAAGGGATTCATCCCTGAACCGGAGCTTGAGATAGGTAGGAAGTTTGGGTGTTTTTGATCTTCAAAACAAGTAAGTATTTTGGATTATTATTTTCGTTTGATGATTAGGAAACATGGACAAATCAGTTCAGTATTTTGCTTTCGATTCGTGTTTCATTTAGAGTAGGATAGGATTAGGAAATCGCACCGGAGAAGGGTAGGGTTTACTGTTGCAAAATGGGGCAAACAGGGAAAAAAATCGTGCAAAAAGGGAAAAAAGCTTGCTTGCGATGCTTAAGAATAGTAAGTGAGTGATTGGGGGCGTCAACACTATACCCAGGAAGGGGTATAAGAGCCAAAAGGCCAAGGAAACGCGCATTTGCAACAGTTCAATGTGAAAGAGAGAGAGAGAGAGAGAGAGAGAGAGAGAGCTATCGGCCGATTCGATTCGATCACACCAATAACAAGCCCGTCACTTCATCCAGGTATATGAATCCCTTCTCTTGCTCCCCTAGGTCGGATCTGGAAGGTTATGCTTGGTATGATTGAGTGAAGCACGAGAGACGATCAAAATTGATTTTCCGCTATTTACATGCGCCGCGCTCGGCCCGTCCGAGCGACCACTCCTGGGGTGAGTCCCAAAATCGGCCCTCAGCCACGTGTCAAATTCGACCCATCCGACCAAAACCCTAATCGGTCCGTCCGAGTCAATAATTCGGACCGTGAACAAACTCGGCCCTTGGCCCACTTGCCTCGGCCTGTCCAAATAACCTTGTTTGAATCAACCGCTCGGCTCGTCCGAGTGACTCCGTTCGAGTCCACCCTGTCTCAGTCCCCGGATTCGGCCCTTGGCCCATGCGCCTTGGCCCGCCGTCCAAGTAATCCATTTGGACCCTGCAATTCGGACCAGTTGGACTGAGTGTAGATTTTTGCCCGATCTTCAAAAAATTGGCCTGACCCGGCTAGGACTCAGCAGCTCAGACTGTGAAAGCCCGTAGGGCGCTCAGAACTTGATTTTGGCACGCGGAATAGGAAAAGTAGGAGGACGCTGTTGCTTAGCAGCTAAGAGTGGACAGTTGCGAGACCTAGAGGCCCAAACGCGACCCGCTGAGCGAGAAGGCCTGATCTGACCAGAAATGAACAAGGCAACATTTTAGGAAAACCCTAAACCCTAACAAGATGGCCAGGAAGTGACCCACAAGCCTATTTGGCCCAAAACAACGCGAGAGTACGTAAGGCGACTAGGAAGTGATTGCTGCACTCACCCTAAATTTTTGCACTTGAAGTATGCTTAAGGAAACGGAAACCCTAATTGAGCACAAGTGCATGAGGAAAGACATATTGAGTGGCCATGAATTGAAGACTGTATTAAATAACTGAAGGAACTCACCCAGATAAACCACTCAAGGAACCCACCAATAGGAGAAAACCCAATACAAAGACAAACCGTCAACGATTAGAGATAGGACCAAGCAAGGGACGCCGAGGAAGTGGATCTGCCGAGCCTACTAAACCTAATCGATAGCTTGGTGGAGCACGACAACTCGACAATGGCAGAGGAAAGTTCAGACCAAAGATACAACAAGGAATTTGACTTAGGAGCCTTTCCAGATGCAGTTCAGCACCTGATCAGTAGTTACGACGCTCATGCTCGGTACGAGCACCGCGGTAGAACGGCGGAGGCTATCATTGCAGATCTAGAAGAGGAGAGAAAGCTAGCCTACAAAGCATTAGAAAGCATGGCTGAGTACAACAGGGATCAGCCGGCTAGGAGCCAGAGGCAAAGCATGGAGTTGCGAGAGGTGCTGTGGGTACTGAACTTGGCTGGCAGGAATCGAACGGACCATGAGAGGACACTAGAAGGAGACTTAACGTTGAGCGAGCTTTTGATAAAGCGATTGGTCGATAACACGGCTGTAGAGCAAAGTGCCACGGCTCTAGCGACATCGCTGCTCGCAGGGCTAGGTGTGAACCTAGGCTCAAAGAGCCATGCTAAAATCCCTATTGTTGCCAAGCAACTCGATAAGTACCAGCCCCATGACGATCTCTACAGCTTTGTCGAGCAGTTCGAGCAAGTCTGCAAAGCCAATGGCCTCAACGACCTGACTCAACGCTCGCAAGCGTTCGGGCTTTGCTTGGGCGACAAGGGTAGGACGTGGTATATGAGCTTAAATAACGTGAAGCGAGCCAACTTCGATGGCCTCAAGAATCTCTTCATCAAGAGATTTGCCGAGCCCGGATACTATGATAATCTACTAGTGCGCTTGATGAACATCAAGCAGAAAGAGAAGGAGGACATTCGTGACTACGTGACCACCGTACAGTGTTGACTGTATTCATCAGTGGGATTCAAAACGAGGAGCTATACAAGGCTTTGGCAAGCAACTCGAGCTTGCAGTGGGATGTGCTGGCCAAGGTCTTTGAGGAGGCCATCCGAGTGGACGATCAGCTGAAGGAGCAGAGCTCCAGGAGCGCGAACGTAGAAGAGACCGCTTCGCGAAGCTCAGAGAGGCTATCAGCCTTGAGTGAGCGATCAGCACCATCAGCCCAAGATAAGGGAAAAGCCACTGAAAAAAATGAAGACTTGGCTAATGTTAGAATGGAACTAGCCAAGTTGCATGAAATGATGAGACGACCAACATGCCCACACATCCAATGCATGTACTGTGGCGAAAACCACTTGCCAGCCGAGTGTCAAGACCCTAGGTCACGACCTTGCGCTAACTGCAGTAGGTTCGGTCATGATGTCATGCATTGTAGACTGCCAAGGAGACTTCCATACTTGAAACCATACGGCCAACCTTACCTAGTGAGCAGGCCTTAGCCATTCTTCGGAAGGGGAGTCCCATTGGCCCTTTCGGCGCCCAACGATGTTAAGTCGGTTGTTTCCATAATGGAGATAAATCCTACGGGCATTCCTAGGCCGCTTGGTCCTTACGTAACCCACCCATCGAGTGATGCTCTTGTCCACTATGTGGAAGAACCGAACGGGGAGGAAGCTTACATATGCCCTTATGTTTCGCAGGACGACGAGGGCAATGTTGTCCTCATGGACTATCGACCAGTCCCGGTGATGGCGTTGGGAAGAGGACGAGGTAAGGGCCTAGGAGGGCAGGCATCGGACCCAATTACCTGTTGGACCTGTGGCCACCCAGGTCATGTCTCATCGCATTGCCCTGAGAGGGAGCAACAAAACAGAGATAAGGCCGACCAAAGGTGCGCTGAGTGTGGAATCACTCATCTTTTCGTCAATTGCCCAAGGAGGAAGCCGTCACCTGGTTCAGCCAATGAGCCATCTATCCCATTGGGGCTGTTCAGTGTCAAGAACCACGACGGGAAGGCCACGCCTATCCCGTTGCGGGTCATGACCTGTGCCCAAACGAAGCAAGCTGGCATCTCTCTGCCAGGACCTAGCAATCTCGATACAGCCTCGATAGGGAAGAAGAGCCGTAGACAGTGGAAGAGGAAGTCGGAAGCTAAAATCCCACTAAAAACTAAGAGTGTTACAACTCTACCTACTAGAAAGAAGGTCTCCGATGCAGAAGCAGAGACGTCAACCCTTAAGACGGCCGAAAAGGGAAGCGCTAAGGTAGGGAAGTACCCGCAACCGAAGTGACAATTAGAGGCCATAGAGAAGGTGAGGGAATGGGTAAAGGAAGCCCAAGAACACCTAAAGGACACTGAGCCCATCATGGAGGATGGGATCGATGGCCTCTCCAGCATAAGTGCGCCAACCTCACTCCCACAGCCCAAGTCAAGAGAAGCAACTGCACCACAAGAGGTGCCGTTAAGGCCAAACCTTGACGCTGCTACAGGGCTGCGGTTCAATCTGGTCATTGGTCAGGACAATCTAGGTTAAGAGAGAGACGAACACCCAATGATCTCCTAACCACACTAGTGACTACCCCTGTAACACTCAGTCTGGGAGATCTGCTTAGGCAGCACCCCACCCTATGGCAGGACCTTAAGCAGTGGGTTGAAGGGACACAAGAGCAGGTCACGACAGACCCTCAGGACCATGAGGCAGAAATGCAAATACCGAGTTTGACACTGTACACTGCACCTAAGTCCTTGGATGTCAATGCCTTTTGGGAAGGCTCTGAGATGCATGCAGTCTTGCCAGTTTTAGCCCTAGGTGACACAATGAGAAAGGGAATTGTAGATACAGGGGCCGGGGTTAGCGTGCTTAGCTACACAGTGCTTCAGAATTGGGGAAACCCACCTGTTGAGACTGCTAGGTTTAATGTCACACTAGCAAATGGTATGAGAGTTAAGCCATTCGGGGTGCTTAAGAATTGGCCAGTGAAGATTGCAGGTGTCCAGTTCTCCGTTGACTTTATAGTCATGAAGGGAGTGGACTACGATATCCTATTAGGCCGCCCTTGGATGCGCAACGCTAGGATCATCAAAGATTAGGGTAACGACTTAATCTTCCTTGGCAATAGGACGGACGCCATGAGAGTAGAGATGGACACCTGGAAGACCTCATCTGTCGACTTAGATGCCATCTCTACTATGCTCAAGGGCAATACTCAGGCCAGAAGCCCTACGGGCCCTTGACCAGGTATATCCCATGCCCAGAGGATGAGCGGGATTGGATGCATGTCCTTGCTACAATCGACCTGCCGTTCTCTGATCATGAAGCATATGAGCAGGACATCAAAACAATTGGCAAGGTTGACAACACACCCTCCGTGCCAGTCTGCATGATGGCAGGAAGCCGTCAAGGGAAGTCGAAGACCATCAACTCCCACGTTCCAACTGACAAAAGAGAACTCTAGGAGATGCTAGAATATCTACTGGACAAGCTAGATGGCAATCCAGTTGCAAATCTCAAACCACTCCAGGATCTCCTAGATGAACCCAAGTGGCAATGGAACAGAGTGCATGACTTAAACCTCATGTATAACTGGGCCCTGGTGCCTGACCAACGACCAAGGATAGACCGAGTCCGAGGAGATGACGACGAGCAGTCTGATGAAGGAAATTCGAGCGATGAATACGAAGATTGCCAGTCCTTCAGCAATGAAAGTGAAAGTGAGGTAGATATTATGGAATACGACACTAAAGGACAAGAAATAGAGCAAATACGGGCAGACTCCAAGCCGCAGAGTGGGAGTATATTCCGGAGGGAATGAGGAGTCATGAGCGTGGAATGTGACCGTGCCTGATTGGAACACGTAGGAGCCATAGACCTCGAGCAAGCGGGACTAGCCAGGAATGACGTCGGTATTGAGAACTGAATCACCATCTGAACTGCGGCCACTAGGAGAAACTACCTCTTCTAGCAAAGGGGGGGAATTCAACTCTGAATTAGAGGTTAGATCGAAGAGTGATCCAGAGATCCCTAGGCCGCCCGCAACCAAACGCACTAAGGGGGACCTACTGGTCCACTTGAGGCGCAGGCGATTGAGACAGGAGAAGGCAAAACAACCCAAGGAGGATCGAACGGAAGAACAATAGAAGCTGCAGGACCTCCCTAAATGATTCACGAAATTCAAAAAGGGGGATAGGGTGGTAGTGCTATTAGGTGCCAAACGTCAAGCACAAACAAGTGAACCAATCGAGGGACCATCCAGGATCAAGGAGGTGGACCTAGCCCAAGAGGGAAAACCACCCGGACCAATCTTCATTGCTGATGATTTAACTAGTGAAGAAGAAACGAGTCTTGTCGCTCTCTTGTGAGAGTACATAGACGTGTTCACCTGGTCCTGAGGAGAGCTTAAGGGGGTGGATCCAAGTGTCGTGACCCACAACATACCCATGACGCCAGACCCAACACCGGTCAAGCAGCGACCATACCCTATGAATCCTAAACATGCTCATGCCGTCAAGGAGGAGATTGATAAGATAATGAGAGCAGGATTCATTTATGAAATTGAGCACACGGACTGGGTATCGCCCATAGTCATCGTGATGAAGAAAAATGGAAAAATCTGAGTGTGCGTCAATTACAAGAAGGTGAATGCTACCACCAAGAGGGACAATTATCCGTTGCCGTACACTGAGCACATGCTGGAGAGAGTGGTAGGCAAGGAAGGCTACACTTTTCTGGACGGCTTCTCAGGATACAACTAGGTGCAAGTGCATCCTACTGACAGGCATAAGACCACCTTCGCCACTGTGAGTGGGGTGTCTTTGCGTACATAGTCATGCCCTTCGGGTTGACTAATGCCCCTGCCACTTTCCAATGCCTCATGTGCACCATCTTTAAGGACATGCTTTGCAAGGAGCTAGAAGTCTTTTTTGATGACCTCTGTGTCCACGCGACATGGGTCGAACACTTAGACAAACTCTGAACAGTCTTTAAGCGGTGCCGTTTATATCGCCTCTTCTTGAACCCCTTAAAGTGCCAGTTTTGGGTGAAGCATGGATGCATTCTAGGGCACGTGGTGTCAAAGAACGGTATTGCCACTGACTTCTCGAAGGTCAGGGTCATTGTTGACCTTCCACCCCCAAGCAACTACAAAGGAGTTCAATGCTTCCTAGGCCATACCGGGTACTATCGGCGGTTTGTACTCAATTATGCGTTGATCGCCAGACCATTGTACAAATTGCTTATAGTCTTCGAATGGACTGAAGCATTGCCCAAAGGGTGTACGAAGAGTTGAAGAAGGCTCTAACCACAGTACCAATCCTATGAGCCCCAGATTGGACCATCACCTTCAACGTGCATATTGATGCTTCTAAGTTTGCCGTGGGGGCAGTGTTGTGCCAGCCTGGCGAACACAATTTAGACTATCCAGTAAGCTTTGCTAGTAGACAACTTACTGAGATAGAAATGAATTACTCAACGACAGAAAGAGAAGGACTAGCCATGGTATTCACAGTGAAGAAATTCCGACATTACCTCTTGGCCATGCCCTTCACCTTTTTTGTGGACCATCAAGCCTTGCTATATCTAGTAAACAAACCTTGTGCTATGGGATGCATAGCTCGATGGCTTCTTTTGCTTTTGGAGTTCGACTTCTCCGTAGTGGTATGGAAGGAAAGGCAGCATTACATGGCTGATCACATGTCGCACATTCCCACCGGGGAAGCCGCTGGGCAAGGTGTTATTGATGAACTCCCCGACGCCCATTTATTTAACCTCTCCAGTGAGAGAGACTTGTTTAAGGCTGATCTGATACCATATTGGGCAGATGACATAGTCCAAGTGCTTGAGCACGGACTGCCTGACCGACCAATAGAAAAATCCCGGCTTAGGAGATTAATCCTCAAGATCCAGCCTTATCAACTAATTGCAGGATAACTCTACAGGCTGGGGCAAGACGGATTGTTGCGCAGGTGCGTGTGCGAATATGAGGTGCACGATGTGCTCTCAGGAGCGCAGAGTGGCATTGCTAGAGGGAATTTTAGCGGAGACACGACAGCACGAAAAGTGTTGCAGTCTCAATTGTGGTGGCCCACGCTTTTCCACGACGCAGCACGATTTGTCAAGCACTGTGACGAGTGCCAGCGGACAAAGGTCCCAATTCGCAAGGATTGAATGGAATTAATCCCAGTTATTGCTCGACAACCCTTCGAAAAATGGGGAATTGATTTCATTGGGCCCATTAGTCCTACAACACAGTATTTACAGGCCAAGTACATCATTGTGGCCACGGGCTACCTCACTAAGTGGGCAGAAGCGCGAGCCACACGAAAAAATGATGCTAGAACGACGGCTAAGTTCCTATGGGAGCAAGTAATCTCACAATTCGGTTGCCCTATCGAGCTGGTCAGTGACCAAGGCACGCACTTCATCAATGAAGTGATCGCACACCTCATATCCACCTTCCTCATCATCCATCGCAAATCCTCGCCATACTACCCTCAGGCAAATGGCCATGCCGAATCAACAAATAAGGTTCTCATCAATGTCCTAACCAAAGTCGTTTCTGCTTCACGCAGCGACTGGGACAACAAGTTGATGGCAGCTCTGTGGGCCTACCGAACCGCCTATAAAACGGTTGTCGGTCAAACCCCCTTTAGGCTGACATATGGGACAGAAGCGATTCTACCGGTGGAGTTCTTCGTCCGTAGCCTGAGAATAGTGCTTCAGGAGCGATGGGAAGGAAAGAAGACATGGACACAGTGATTAGCTGAGCTCGAACGTCTCTCAGAGACTCGTCTTCCTGCCACCCATGCACTGATCTACGAAAAAGCCTGACGTAAGAGTTGGTTTGACAAGAACGTCAAGCAGCGCGAGTTTGAACAGGGTGACTTAGTGCTCCTCTACTCAGTTAAAGGGCATAAGCAGAAGATGAAATTTAGAGGTCTTGGACCATTCAAGGCTCGTACAATCAGCCGAACAGGCAATGTCAAATTCGAGACCTTAAACGGTGAAGGAATAGGCTTCTTCAATGGTAGCCGTGTCAAGTACTACCCTCCCACGCATCCTTTGCATGAACCACTGATGTTAGAACCACATGTCAAGGTCCGAGTGGCCACAATCACTGAAATCGACGACGAGGACGAGGAAGCTATGGAACCCGCATACCTTCGTATCACGGTCACGGCCAAACACACATGTGCTTTCACTGCCTTGATCGATGAGGGAGTAGACTTCAACGTCCTGACCTACTATCATTGGACTCAACTTGGCTAGCCACAACTTCAACCCACCACTGCAAAATTAAATCCATATGGGGCTCATTCCTACACACTACTCGGCACGTGCAAGGCAACCGTTTCTATCGAGTTTGAGACTGTTCCAATGCTTTTCTACGTGCTGCCAAATGCTAAAAACACAGGCACAGAGTCATTGCTGGGGTGCACCTTCAAAAAGCAGACCCACTGCAATGTCGACTACGCATCGCAGTGCATCCACCTAGCAATAGGCAACGTTCGCATTGTCGCAGCTTTTAGAAGGGCTACGCGACCTCATCCTGGGCCACCTAGCCACCGATAGAAATACCTGTGGGCAATTCTAAGGAGGGGGTGGAATGTGGCCACCACTTCCCAAGTCTCATCGCCCGCAACCCATACCAGCCCAAGCTAAGGCCCCACAATCCCGCCTCCAATGGGTGCCTAAACAACTGCAACAACCGCCTAGGAGTCGATGCTCCTACCCTCAGAAGACCAGAAACTCTAAACCTAGGAGGCCCAAAGGTAGCCACAGGAATAGACATGTAATCAGTCAGAGATGGGTCCCCAAGGCTCTCTTGCGCGCATAAGGCTACTATGAGGGCAATGCTTGGCTATGGATGCCTAAGCCCCACATGGCCAGAGGCACCATTCGCACGCCAACCTCAAGCTCGATCATCCCAAAAACCGTAAGACCTGGAACCCATGAGCCGCAGAGCTTCCCCGATCCGCAACTATCGAGTCCATCCATGGATGAACCCATGCGAATCACCCAAGCCTATCAACAACCGCCAGCTCGAGCATCATTACAAGCAGGGAACGATCTGGGTTTCCAACTCCATCCTGAAAGAAATAAGCCATCACGCGAGGCCGTTGCTAACCTAGCTTCTATCCCAGCGACCCAATCGCAAGCTCCCAAAGTCCTACCACAGCAACTCTCCGTAGTCAAAGGCTCAAGTCCTACCAAACCCCAACCGCCTGCAAGCCTTAGGCCCTCTTACGAGCGGAAATCCTTTCTCTCACTAGTAGCTGATTTAACTGAGGAAACAGGGGATGATGTGGTGGATTGCATTAAACGACTGGACGCTACTTTTGTGTCGCTAGCTCTGAGCTATGATCACCTCGACTTAGGCCTATTGGATGAATCCTTCGCAGTCGAAGTTCAAACGATGCCTTGTTCTTGGGAAACATTTGAATTTTCATTTGCAAAAGCCCCTACCTCCATTGCTAAGTTGCTCAGCGGTGAGATCTCAAAAGAGCAGGGAATCAAACAGCGCCTCATCACGTCGTATGATCAGCGAACCACCTCCGCCATCACTGACCAAGAGGTGGTAGAGTTGTCAAAACTAGCTGAGACAAAATCCTAGTTCTTAAGGCATTGGTACGATCTTAGACTGTAATGGGAAGTCGAAGGATGCCGAGTCACGACCAACGCGGAGCAGCGACGCGCTATCAAAACGGTAGAGTATGACCCCACATATGTCGCGCCGATATCATATCGAGTGTTAACCATGTTGCGAGGCCACCCTATAGAAGACCACATCAAGGGACACCCCTACCTCGACCACATGTTGACTGAAGAAGAGTTACACATCGCTAGCCGAGTCAACTCGGGCGACTTTCTAACTGATGTTCTCACATACATCACTCAAGTGGGGATTAAACCCTCCGACCTGGACCGCGAAGCCCATCTCGAGTACAACCCCAATTTCTATACATGGCTCCTTCACAAGTAGCCGACCATGCCAAAATACTACACCTTCTAACCCTCATCCTAGAAAGGATTCTTCTCAGACTAAAAGGGGAAGGGTAAGGTGAATCAGATCAGAAGTAATAAAGCAAATCAAAGCCATGAAGTATGTAGACATGCATTGGGAAAAATAGATGGGGTAGGAAAGAGGACACAAAAACTTTGAATCAAAAGGCAAAAAGTTAGAGTCTGAAAAGCGAACCTGCACTAGACTTTAATGAGCTCATTCAGAAGCATAAAGTTTTTTCTGTTTTAGCGATTACTATGTCGTAAGCACTAACGAAAATTACGGTTATGACAGGAACAAAAGATTTGTGCCGTGAATTAAAGGCATGTAATGAATTTATATCAGGAGATAATTCAAAGAAGCTTTTTTCATATGTTGAACCTAAAGTGGTTGGTAATTAGGTAACTAAAACTACTCTCTCGAGGAAAGCGGGAGGATGGATCTAAAGCTATGGCTCAGTGGTCTTGGTAAGCCAAGAGCTTTCCTAAGAAGGAAAAAAAATCACGCTTTTGATGGACCATTAAAAACCAGAAAGCCCGACTCACATCACTTTAGAACCCCTGGAAGAAGGGATTAAAGTGTCATACTTCACCCATTCACTTGAACCCAGCACAACATAAGTCCATTTCAGTCAGCAAATTCCTATAGGTAATGGAATCTCAAACCGCTAATACTAATCAACTGTTAGTAATAGGTTGACCAGAAAGACTCAGGTCGATCCTCTTGGAAACGATCCAAACTTCCACTACGGGGTAGACTCAAGCGAGCCTAGTTAGCAAACTCCGAGGGTTTTCATCAAAATTCCGAACGGTGCTCCCTAGGACATCTCTTGATGGGCTACTAAGAACGTACAGGCCAAGGAAAGTTCGGGCAGGTATATTACAGCTCATGTGTGTGGCATCATTCCATGTTGACAAGTATAGTAGTAGCTTGTGATAAATGAACAAAGCAATATGTAGTAGTCTTTCTTTCTTTCACTCTCTCTATTCTTTTCTTTAGCTCTCCCTCTCCCTTTCTCACTCTTCTAACACCCTCTCCTCTCTATGCTTACTATTAAGCTTATGTTATGAATATTCAAGTTCACCCTTAAGCTTGTCTACTACTAAGATATATACTCTTTATACAATTTGAATCTTTTAAATATTTTTATCATATAAACAAATTTCTAATATATATGTTTAATCTTACATACTTATATATAAGAATAGAACATAACTTTCTATATATGTTAACGTAGTTGCTTCTATATGGAAAAAAAAAGACATGTTGCATACTTGATGTAAGCTCAAAGAAACTGATGTTGGATATCTCAAGCGTGTGTAACCTCACTACATTTTGATTGCATCACAAAATTTTTAAGAAGAGAAGAAAGTAATACATAATAAATCCACATGAACTACATTGCCAAAATTATTGTCTTCCCCTTACACTTTCCTTTTGAAAGGGAAGAAACTTGGAAGGCATATGCACATCAAGACTTGTAACAGAAGAGACGTGTGACACTCAACATGTCAATCGTACCTCGATAACCTCAAGCATAAGCCCACCTCCACTTGTAGTCATACCATATCAAATCTTAAAATAGTTTTCATCATATCTTCTCAAACAATAGAATTGTCTCTCGGATTACAATATTAGTGAGTTTGGGAATCTCCCAATTCCCATTTTTTGAGTACTAAAAAGATGGCACCTGGATAACATGCCCATAAGTTTCTCAAAACCATATGATGTGACCTATCATTGGAAAGTGCTTGAAAAATGGAATCTATTGAGCTATACAGCACTCGATTTGGAGTTATAATGTACAAGTTATGATCAATCCAAAGATTTGACCACATGTCGCAAACTTATGGAAAATTCCCATATTCCCCAATATGGTGTTTTGGTGTATATATATACCTTGTTGGTTTTCTTTTCTCTCTTTTTAAGTACTCAAGAAATCCAAATATGCATCTCTCTCTCCTCTCTTTCTACCATTTACTCTCTCTATTCTCTACTCTCTACTCTTTACTCTCTACTTTCTACAATAAATGTATGATTCCCTTGAGGCAACAAAGTTATCATAGAGAATTTCAAAAAGCCTAAGCACTAAGGTACTTTTGGCATAGATGGGTAGTTTATCAAGGTAGCAAAGTATATCCATACTATGCTCTCTCTATCCTCTTTTCTACTTTGTTCTTCTCTCTCTCTCTCTATATATATATATGTATATATGTGTATATATATATATATATATATATATATATATATGTATATATATATATGTATATATGTATATATATATATGTATATATGTATGTATATATGTATATATGTATATATGTATGTATATATGTATATATGTATATATGTATGTATATATGTATATATGTATATATGTATGTATATATGTATATATGTATATATGTATATATATATGTATATATGTATATATATATGTATATATATATATATGTATATATGTATATATGTATATATATATGTATATATGTATATATGTATATATGTATATATATATATATATCCTCTCTTTCTCCTCTCTCGACCTTCCTCTCTTCTCTCTCTTTCTCTATGCTCCACTCTCTCTTCTGTCTACTTTACTTTGTTTCCTCTCTCCACCCTTTCTCCTCTCTCTATCCTCCACTCTTATGTGTCATTTCTCTTTACTCTCCACTCTCCCCCTCTCTCTACCCTCTAGGAGCCCTCTAGTCTCTCTTCTCTTTCTACCCTTCCTCCTCTCTCTTTACCCTCTACTATTTTCATTCACCTCTCTCTCTCTCTCTCTCTCTACCCTATCTCTCTTTCAACAATGTACTCTACTCTACTCTACTCTTTCTTTCTTTATGTTCTCTACTCTTTTCTCTCTACCATCTACTCTCTTTCTACTCTTTTCTATTGCCTCTCTCTCTCTCTCTCTCTCTATATATATATATATATATATATATATATATATATATATATATATATATATATATATATATATATATATATATATATATATATATATATATATATATATATATATATATATCCACCCCTCTACTTTCTTTCACACTTCCTCTCTCTACCCTCTACTCTCTCTTGTCTTTACACTTTCCCCTCCCTCGTCTTTCTCTCTCTACTCTCTCTAATGCATCCTCTCCTTTCTCTGCCCTCTACGCTTTTCTCTCTCCACACACCCTCTCTCAAGCTACTCTTTTCTATCTCCTATCTTTCTTTCTCTATTATTTCTCTCTCTACCCTCTATAGTCTACCTCTACCCTCTACTCTCTTTCTCTCTCTATTCTTTTCTCTCCATCATTTGATCCCATTCTTTTCTCTATTCTTTTCTCTCCATCATTTGATTCCATTTCTCTCTCTTCTTCCTCTCCACCCCCCTCTTGTCTCTCTTTTCTCTTCTCTCACTGACCCTTTACTATCTCCTACCCCTACTATCTCTCCTCTTTCTATCCTCTACTCTTCTTCTCTCTACTTTGCTCTCTCTTCTCTCTACTCTGTATTCTTTGCTTGTTGATCCCTCCTGTCTCCTCTCCTCCTCTCTCTACCCCCTTTCTCCACCCACTACTCTATCCTCTCTGTTTTATCTCTCTCTCTCTCTCTCTCTCTCTCTCTCTCTCTCTCTCTCTCTCTCTCTCTCTCTCTCTCTCTCTCTCTCTCTCTCTCTCTCTCTCTCTCTCTCTCTCACTACAAGATATAGACCTTATACCGACGTTTAAAGCGATGAAAATACAAACAACAAAATTTGCCCCCGTCATCGCAAAAAGCGTCGTTATTAACGACGCCATAGAAACGTCGCTATTGGCATCGCTATATGCGCGACGCAACCAGTAAATTTACGATGCACATAGTGACGCCAATAGCGACGCGAGTAGTAAATTTGCGACGCAAATAGCGACGGTAACAGGGAAAAAAAAAATTTGTGGCAGGGCAACACAGTGTGCTGTATGAGAGCCATACAAAATAGTTTCTGCACTACTGCATACAACGCGCTTGCAAACAAAAAGAATGTATACTGAAATCATAAAACTGATACATGAAATAAATACATGAAATAAACACATGATCGCATAAAATGTGATTGGTACAATCATGAAAGGATATCACTAATACATAGAAAATGTCTACATAGATCAGGCGGCTAAAAACTAAAGGTGTGTGAGCTCCAAGGATCCAAGGGCGAGCTACAAATCCTCGTCCCCCGAAAGCTCATCCCGCCGCAAAGGAGCATTGAACGGATTCTGTAGAAAAAGAAACAACACATCAATCCACCATATAATAATGCATTCAAATATCTCATGGTAACTACAGACAAGAAAGATGAGTGACTTACAGGGCCGCCGTGTCTATACAATCGGTTGATCAATGCATTGAGACCGTGCCTCTCTGCATATCGAGTCTCAAGGCCTTGCGGATCGTGATTTGTAATGTAGTGCTACAAAGAAAACAAAATGCTAACTGTTAGAAACATGATTGTCAGTACAAAGAATATTTCAAAAAAACAAACAAGCAAAACAAAAGAGAAATTTACAAAGTCCTCCAAATATGTCCTGTGGCTGCCACTCCCAAGATGATGGACCACTCCGGCCTTGAGTCGTCCCCTCGCCGCCTCCCGCTGCTGACTCCAACGTCCTGGCGAATCTGTAGCCTCCTCCCTCAGTCGGCGCCAGTCGTTTGCATCTAACCACTCGAGCTTTGCAGCCCCACTCTTGATTGCCTTGCGTGCGTCGGATCGTCTATGTGACATGTATATACGCATGCAATCCATCATCCAGCCCGTAGAGAATCTATCTATTGCGGCTGGCACCGGAAACTCCTCGTGCAAGGATGCTACTATGTAGTCCTTGCTCCCCTCCGGTATGTTCTTCCAATGATCCAGGACGTTGTGCCGAAAATCTTGTTGGCACAACTCTCTAATGCGAGCCATCACCCTCCTCCCCTCATCATTCATGATGATGGCTCCTGACCTACTATCAACTAGGTATCCATAACCCCTAGGAGTCTGTCTAAGATGGGTCCTCTCCCATCTCCGTCCATGCTCCTGGGCATATCCAGGAGACCCCTCTACATCCGGTGTACCGACAGGGGTAACCTATCTCGGAGTGGCACTCAAAGGGGTGCCACCTGCTGTTGCTGACGGCTGCGCAAAAGCCGGAGTAACTGGAGTAGACATCCCCACAGGTGTGACAAATCCTAGAGGGGATGCAGCTCCAGCTGAACGACGAGACGGAGACACCACATCCATGTCTCCACAGCAGCATCCCCCTGATCTCGATGCAGTCCCTTCCTCTGGCCCAAGTCGTGAGCGTCAAGATCGTCTGCTCGAAGCTAAAGTATCTGATCGCGCTGAAGCAGATCTAGCAGAGCGCCCTGATGAAGAACGAGATAGCTCTTGGTCTGCCATCTCTCTGAATCTCGCGAGCTGGTCTGGAGACATGCGTGCCATCATGTCCTGAAACTCCTCATCGCTCATCCCTCGACTCATCCTGAAAATGCCACCTGCACAGATAAAAAATGGTGTTAGAATAATCAATTTAAACTATACAAAGCACAGTAATATAAATCATTTTTAAAAATCCCTCTTAAAATGCATATCTTATATACCTTTATGGAAGATCTAAATAACAAATTGAGTAATACAATTCTCCAAGAATGAAGTATCCTATGGTCCCATGTTAATCTCCTGACACAACTCTACATACACTGGAAGGTCAATAGACATGTCACCACAAAAGAATGAGTCTGCCTCATTCTCAAAAAATTCTTGGACTCCTGTATTTCCATTATTGTTAGCCGATGCGGGCTCCAAGCTTGCGGCGGCCTCCACCCCTTGTAATATCGACCCCTCTATTTGCATATTATCTTCATCTATGCCCAGAACACCGCTTTGATCATATACTCTCGCACTTCGAGGAGTTGAAGGTATAATATAGCACCATCGAGGTTGTCGGGGTTTTGGATAGAAGATTACATGTTCACAAACACGTACAAAGCGAGTTCAAACCATTGTGACATAAACCATGTCGTATTACAATTAGCAAGCAAATGACTCTATGCACCTGTTCACAATGGGCCGGCAACACAAAGGTGTCGTGCAAATCCGTCCATTTTTTTTCGGAATCTATTTTGAGAGATCCAGATGGACCTCATCGAACTGTTGCTCCAGCTCCTTCAAGTACCACTTTGAACCACTGCACATCGAATAGTATCATGGAGAAGCTACAGTAATCCACCGTAATAATACTTTGCAAGTTCCCAAAATACTCCATCTCATCCACAATCGTGTTCGGATCAGTTGCTCGCCGCTGGCTCTCTTGCTCAAACCTTGCCATGACACCACAGTCCATTGTGGAGCGCATTTTGTCAATACGCTCCACACGAAAATACCGTCCGCAAGACCACGCTGCACTATATATTTTGTACTGTACATTGAAACACTCAAATTAGATGTCGCATATAAAATTTAGATACGACATATTCTAAACCCCTCATCACCTTTGGACTACATCCCCTCGAGAACTCCCACTCCTCCATTGAGACCTCTGTCCCTTCGCTGATGCTGCGGTCAAGGCTCCATGCAACCATCGTGTTGACATAAACCGCGGCATCTCCTCTATGCCTTCGGGATATCGAATCGGTTGATGACACGTACTGCGTCGGAATTCAGCTCGCGCTTCCTCTCGATCTTGCCTTGCAATCTGGTACTTGGCGAGCCACGTCTCCATGGAGGCATGGTGCAACATACAAAAGTGATTCACCTTCTCTTCCATTGAGGCATCCATTCTTTTTTCTACCCCATTTCCAACCACCACATCTCCAGTCAGTCTATCATCGTCCTTCAGCGTCCATAGCATTTCATTGTCTGGTTCCACCGTTGGTAGCCATTGTGAGATATGCACTAACGCCTCTGACACCAACCAACCTTCCGCTATGCTACCTTCTGGCCGAGCTCGTTGTCGCACAAAGCCTTTCAGGGTTTTCATGAAGCGCTCTAAGAAGAACATCCATCGCGTATAGACAGGTCCAGCAATCTCCACTTCGTCCACAAGATGCACAAGAAGGTGGACTTGTATCGTGAGCATGCTAGTGGGCAGGTATTTCTCAAAGAGACAGACCGTCTCCACTGCTCTCCGCCTCGTGGATTCAATAGAGGACATCTTAATCTCTTTCTATGAGATCCATTGCACCAAAGTCGACAACTTGTAAATGGCGCCGCGAATTTCTCGAGTAAGGCATCCTGTGATCGCGATCGGTAGGACAAACTGCCACAAATGAGAAAGCATTATGAATAATGGCCACTTTTCAAATTGCAAAATGCCCATGCTAATTACAATCCATTCTGTTCACAAACCTGACATATCTTATGCCAATCATGGGATTTTAGCCCCGACAATTGGTCATCTTAATTAGAAAATGCTGACCTGAGAGAACGCATCATACCCATCGGAGTGCGGATAGACTTGATTACTTGCATCACAATGCACTCTTCTTTGGTGGACAAAACCCAAGGAGCGCGAGGAAGCTGCACTCCCCCTTCAGTACTCGACTGTGGCCAAAGCGTCTCCATCTTACCTACCTCCTTCAAATCCATTCGTGACCCTATAGTGTCTCTCTTTCCTGTGATGTGGTCCCATAGCAAGCTGCCCACATTCTTGAAAATATGCATGGGATCCAACAAGTGGTTGACCTGTAAGTGGGTTCAATATGGCAACTCGTAGAAAACTGAGAACTGTCGCATTCCATTTGGATGTGATTTCGGGTTTACCATTTTCAGCTCGTACCAGCTTGCGGCGTTCATACGTGTTGGAGGTCGTCCAAGAAAACCTTCCCTGAGTTCATGATCCTTCGACAAGAAAGCGGCGTGTCCTTGATATACCATCTTCTTCATGGTTCGTGACCTTCGGGAGTCTAATTGTGGCCCACACAATGGACATGCATGATAACCTGAGGTAACCAGACCTGTAAGGCGAGCCACGACCTAGTGAATACTTGATTGAATGAGATAAAATATAGATATTACCAGCGAGAACGGAGGTTTGCTCACCTGAGCACTCTCCCAATCCCGAAAAGTCATGCATCGTCCACATGAGAATGGCTCGAATGTTGGCTGACCGCCGACCATCGCGCCTGCTCATATCTTGCATAGTGACCCCCTCCTCCTATAAAATCTTAAGCTCATCGACTAATGGACGAAGATACACGTCCATATTTTTTACTTTGTAGCGGCCCGGGACGAGTAAGCTAAGGATGAGATGTCCTTTCTTCGTAGAAAGCCATGGAGGGATGTTGTAGTTGACAAGCACTATAGGCCACACACTGTAAGAAGTCGAGCGCAGACTGAATGGGTTCACACCATCCATGGCGAGACCGAGCCGAAGATTCCTTGGCTCTCGCGCAAAGCCTGGGAAGGTAGAGTCAATGTGTCTCCATGCGTGCAAATCCGCTGATATTCGTTGAACTCCATCCGTGGACCTATTCTGCACATGCCACGTTGTCAAGCTTGCCATGCTGGACGTGTGAAACATGTGGTTTATGCGGGGGATGAGCGTAAGGTATCTGAGAACTTTTTGAGGGATGGTTTGCCCTTGCAAGTCCTGTCGATACCTGTGAGCACCACACTTTGGACATGTCTCCATAATCTCGTATTCATCTCGAAACAGTATGCAATTGTTGATACATGCATGGATGTTATTGTAGTCCATGCCAAGCTTTCGTAAAACATGTCGTGCATCATCATGAGACTCAGGCATGGTATTTGCAGTGGTAATATATGATATTTCAATAACCTGAAAAAAATCATAAAACACCTTGAAAAAGTACAAATGTTTGCAATAATACTGTAAAAAAAAATATCAATGAAGCCTATGTGCAAGGTACCTGAATAACTCGGTCACACTCGTATCGCTCCAACCGTATTTTGCTTGCACACTTAAGAGTGCAAGCAATGTCTTCAACCGAGATACTCGGCACCCATCATATAATGGTATGGATGCTTCCTCTCTAAGCGGGTCAGATGTCTGAACATCCATGGGAATCAATGCATCGATCATTGCTTCCATCTCAGGCTCCAAGATTGTAGGTAGGTCGGGAAGGTTGTCTGTCTCCTCTGGCATTGACGGTATAGATGGGCCTTGGGAGTGGTGGATTGGCTCCTGCAATCCATCCATCGCACATCCACGAACTCTTCTAATTGGCCGCAAAGGGTGCACTCTCCCTTGGGTCGAGACATCACCCCCCTGGATAGAAAATTTGCCAACAAGACCCAATCTTATTGTGTATGGTTTTCAATTAGCTTGCGAGTACAATGCATGATTAATATTAACTTCAAATTACCATTTGCTGAAAATCCGCAATCGCCTGATCAATGATCTCAGATTGAAACTCGCCAAATCGTCGTACGTGTTCTATAGACAATCGGCGTTTTCGTCTAATTGCCAACTTGCATTGAGAGCAAGGACATGGGACACGCTGATTAAGATACGTCTCGCGATCTTGAACAATAAGACCTTCTTCGTTTTCCATCTTATCTACATTACATCAAACGAGGCTTAAATGGATAGCTTTATGGAGATGTACGTCAAGTTGCAAGTTGACCATAAATCTTGCATTGTACATAGTAGTTGAGAGATTTATTGATGTTATATCTCAGCCTTGTATCATACTCAAGGATTTGTTTGTCTCGGTAGATAATTATTCGTTATTGTAGAAAACTGCACTAGAGGGCTTTGAGTATAAGTAATCCATTTATGAGCATCATTGAGGATCTCTTAGTCTAATAATAAATTAGTCTCAACAAAAAGCATCTTAGAAATGTGGTTTTTTTGTCCTAGGATCGTGTATTAAAATTAATGCCATCTATGAAATTTATCAACTATAGTAATAAAATTTATTTCAATCAATTCTACTCATAGTCATAAGACCTGAGAGAAAATATCCTATACTCAATATAAGGGATTCTTCTTCTATAACAATACTTTTGGGTTCATTTTGATGAAGTACCGTAATGACCATTAGCTAGGGTATCATTTTCTTTTAGTCCTTCCGTTGACTAGTTGGCATGATTTCTAATTTGTTATGCCTATAAAGTTAATACAAAAACAATGAATTATGCATATCACAATTAGATCCCCTACTTGGACATTATGAAAGACATGACCAATTTTAAGCCATCTTAAAGAGTCACCAATGTACGTGGCCCATGGCAAAGCACATTGCATACCATTATCGATAAGTCTATTATCGTGCATCTTAAATCTCCTAATTAGACTTTATAAATGGTATGACTAATTTTTAGCCCCCTTAAGGAGTCGATGTAATGGTACCCATAAAAAAAGTAAAGTGGATACCATTACCATAATCATGGATATGCTATCATTCCAATATATGTTATCTTTCTCTTTTTCTCCCTCTCCCTCCCTCTCTTTCTCTTTCTCTCGTATTTTCTCTCCCTCTCACAATATATCTTAACACTCTCCAAAAGCAAAAGGAGAGGGAGAGAGAGAATGCACTCTCCCTCCCTCTCCCTCTCCCTCTCGCTCTCTTTCTCTTTCTCTCCCTCTCTCATTTCCTTCCCCTCCCTCTCCCTCTCTTTCTTTCCCTCTCTCTCCCTCTCCCTCTCTTTCTCTCTTTTTCTCTCATTTCCTCTCCTAAACAAGCAAAAAATAAAGTGATTCAAACATTAAATAAGCAAAAGGGAGAGGGAGAGAGAGAATGTACTCTCCCTCCCTCTCCCTCTCCCTCTCCCTCTCCCTCTCCCTCTCCCTCTCGTTCTCTCTTTCTCTCTCATTTCCTCTCCTAAACAAGCAAAAAATAAAGTGATTTAAACATTAAACAAGCAAAAGGGAGAGGGAGAGAGAGAATGCACTCTCCCTCCCTCTCCCTCTCCTTCTCTTTCTCTTTCTCTCCCTCTCTCATTTCCTCCCCCTCCCCCTCCCCCTCCCTCCCCCTCTCTTTCTCTTTCTCTTTCTCTTTCTCTGCCTCTCTCTGCCTCTGCCTCTCTCTCCCTCTCCCTCTCCCTCTCTTTCTCTCTTACTCTGTCATTTCCTCTTCTAAACAAGCAAAAAAGAAAGTGATTTAAACATTAAACAAGCAAAAGGGAGAGGGAGAGAGAATGCACTCTCCCTCCCTCTCCCTCTCCCTCTCTTTCTCTTTCTCTCCCTCTCTCATTTCCTCCCCCTCCCTCTCCCTCTCCCTCTCCCTCTCCCTCTCCCTCTCTTTCTCTTTCTCTCCCTCTCTCTCCCTCTCCCTCTCTTTCTCTCTCATTTCCTCTCCTAAACAAGCAAAAGAGAAAGTGATTTAAACCTTAAACAAGCAAAAGAAAGAGAGAGGGAGACTCACCGATGAGATATGGCGAGCGTGGGGCGGCTCCTCTTTGCGATGAAGGCTCCTCTCCTTCGCGAACAACGGCGGCGGCGGCGGCGGTAGCGGCGGCAAGTCTTCTTCCTCTCCTTCTCTCATGACGGTCGCTCTCTCCCTCGCTCTCGCTCTCAAAACTCACAAGCCGCAAACACGAAATGAAAACCGCGCTCGGTTTCGGCCGCTTTTTTTTCCCTGTGGAGCGTCGCTATAGCGACGCTATTAGCGACGCCAATAGCGACGCCGCTATCCGCCGTCGCTAATCGGCGTCGCTACTAGCTCAAATCCTTGTAGTGTCTATTATTATAAATAGTAAAAGATAAAAAGGATTAACTATTTAGGACTCCATTGCCCTTACATCAACTTTTTTTTCTCAAAATTTGCAACGAGGGAAAAAATGCAGTAGTGTTTTGCGGACATACCTTAAGCTCGATGGCATTGAAATCAAGAAGAAGCAAAACTCTTGGCTTAGATGATTTTTATGACGTTGATATATTCCTTGGTATAATCATCAAAAATATTTTTAAATATTGTTGAAATATGTGCTAGAATGGATATTGCTAGTTTGTCAAGTTATTTGTGATTCTTATTTGATGGTTATAGCACCCCTTACACCATTGTTGATAATTATTTTGAGAATGTGTCAAAACAAATAATTGTCTTAGTATGATCCTCCCTTGTAATGGGGATAGAAGTGGAGACTAAATGTTATCATAGAAAAAACTAAACCAAATAGAGTCTTTTTAAGTTTAGGGGAGGGTAAAAATTGAGACATCCAAAATTATAGTTCTATCTTTAAACTTGAATCACTCCATCTTAGAGATAAATTTGGCTAGATTGGAACCATTTTTCAACACAAATGGGAAACCTTGGCAAAAGATTTGGTTATAACATTAAGGCTTTTCCATTTTCCGTAGCCTTTCAAATGGAAATGTTTTCTTCATATTCTTGTGGAGAAGGATGGTCCAAGGGGAATTTGATGGTTCTAATGATCCATTTGGTAGCCACTCTATCCACCACAGCTTCAAGGCCTATGATGCCCAATCCCACTTTCTCTTTAAGCAATACAAACATGGACCATGCAACCTTAGGGATTTGCCTAATTGAGTCAACTCCTCCCTAAGGGCCTATTTACACATAGATTCAAGTTCCTTTAAGGCAAACTTAGGGCATAGTCAACACAACACAAACTAGATGGTGGAGGTAACCAAGATCTGTTTTTTATGGGCTTGGGGTTCACCTTTTCATTTTTGGCAAGTAATTGAGAGGGATCAATAAGGTTTACCAATAATACTTAGAAAATTTTTGAGATAAATATAAAACCAACTAAGGAAATGCTAAACCCCAAACTATAAGAACTGAATCTTGGACCTTGTGATTGTAATACAATATACCAACCATTACGAGAAAACAATATCACATGCTATTATTTGGTTTTCAAAATAACTTGAATGTATAAATGTAAACATGAATGTGCATGCGTATATGCATTTCAAAAACACCACCTACCCCTCTACCCACATATGTGAGATGTTCTTGAGTTGTTGGGTGCTCTATATACTTTTCCTCTTGCAAAGCATCATGTAAGAAGGCACTTTTCACTGAATCCTGGACCTTGTGATTGTAATACAATATACCAACCATTACGAGAAAACAATATCATATGCTATTATTTGGTTTTCAAAATAACTTATTTTTAGAATGTATAAATGTAAACATGTATGTGCATGTGTATATGCATTTCAAAACCACCACATACCCCTGTGCCCACATATGTGAGATGTTCTTGAGGATGTTCTAAATCCTCATGACTTGTTGGCTGTTCTATATACTTTTCCTCTTGCAAAGCATCATGTAAGAAGGCACTTTTCACATCCATTTGTTGTGAACTCTAATCTTAGCTATTGCCAAAGTAATCACACATTCGATAGTTGACATCGTAGCAACTCAGTCGAATGTCTCTTCATAGCCTATGCCACATGTTTATGTATAGCCTTTTGCAACCGGCCTAGCCTTATACCTACAAATAGAACCATTTGCAATATGCTTTATTTTATAGACCCACTTATAGCCAATAGCTTTCTTAGCTTGGGCCATTGGTTTGGCATTTATCCAAACCTGGTTTTTACTGTCGGGATTTTTCTACATATACCTTTTGTGTGTGTGTGTGTGTGTGAGATGTGCGAAGTTAACATTATTGTCAAGTACTAGTTAACAGATCTGTAGAAAAGGGAGTAGGTTCCAGGCTGGTGAAAGAAAGAACTTGAAGTTTCAATTGCTTCAACGCTTGATTCCTTCTCATACGAGCCATCACAGGATCAGGTAAATATAAGCATTCGTTTACTAAAATCGATTGAAAAACGATTGTATAATTTAGCTATTGCACAGGTCAAATGCAGGGCCGCCTATAATACAAGCTTGGACCTTTTAAGTTATGTTGGTGAGGGAGGTAATACAACCATATCATTCCTGGAGGGAGGGCCGGGGGTATGGCGGGGTTTATTCTGACTGTGATGTGTTGCTGCAGTAGGGGCCGGTGCGGGAGCAGGGGCAACGTCTTTGGTTGTATCGGCTGATGGCGCCAATACTGCTATAATTCGTCGACAATGCGAGGTGGGTAGCTGCAAAATCAATATTATGATCATCATCAGGCATATGGTAAGGCCATAGGAGGCTTGAGAAGAAGCATGCCGGCGGCGGCCAATCCAATTTCTGCAGCTGCTGGTGTCTCTAGTCAGCTCTCGGCAGCTGGCACGTCTCAGAAAACCCATCGGAACGGGGCACGTTTCGGTCAGTCAGTCAGTCAGTCACTCTCTTACTCTCTCTCTCTCTCAGCTCTATCGCCTTCAGAGAACAAGATTGATTGGAAAGGGACCTCTGCACACTTCAGAGAACAAGATTGATTGAAACGCGCCTCTCTCTCTCTCTCTCTCTCTCTCAGAGGTCTCGCTGTTTACACTTCAGAGAACAAGATTGATTGAAACGCGTCCCTCTCTCTCTCTCTCTCTCTCTCTCTCAGAGGTCTCGTTGTTTACACAGAAATGATTGAAGCATCACGTACAGTTTAGTCGCCGGGCAATATGATCTAGATAGGAACGCGGCCGGCGCCCGCTGCCCTGCTCCAATAGAACGTCGCCACGTCCAGAGTGTAGCAGGTCGCAGGCCCATACGCGCTTAGAAGTCTATGCTTGACTCGTTTGGAGGTCAATACTCGTTTCCCTGACATTTTTGGATTTTTTAAAAGAAAAAGCATTAAGATAATGTGCACTGTAAAGTACTGTGTTCACAGAACATTTTTGATAGTAAAGCCTTTGACTCAAAATTTTTAAATTACATGTATTTACTATTTTTTAAACTAAAATTTTTGTAAAAGCTAAGATATTTAGCTTTCCTTATTTAAATTTTAAAGGGTTTTTTTGACATTTTGGCAATTGATTTTACATTAAACCTTGGTTTTTTATGAGCACTAATTACAAATCAATGGAATAAGTATAGGGAGGGAAGAGTCCCAAAAAATAGCTTTGAGAATTAGCCAATATATAAAGAGAGACATTGAGACGATGCTTGTTCATTCACAAGCAAATGTAGGGCATACATTAAACCTTGACCAAGATAATATTTGCTTGGAGTAGTTTAAGGGAAAATATGACTCCGTATAAGGCTAGGGTATTTCATAGGAATATATGACAAGCAACATAGGTCAGATAGGTGTGCAATTATAAGTACGTTGACTAGTCTTAGAAGGAAAAGAAATAGAATAGTGTGGAATATCCAAATGTTGTAGATTGAAAAATACTTTTGATTGTATGCAATCCTTACTAAATATAAGTTCCAAGAATCTACAATATGCACATGGCATCATTCTAAAGCTCTCAAGTGTTCATCTATCCATGATTGTTTCACTTTTTCTCTAAGTTGTTATGATCAATCCTCTTCGCATAAAATGACTCAAGAAAACCCAATCAAGGAAAGAGATAAAATAACTTTACTTTAAAAATTGGAACTCCCTTGTTGGAAAAGCTTGATTTCCCAAAGACAAAAGAACACAACTTACAATAAATTCAATGCAACTTTAATAAATATATCTAATGGGATATTTACACGCAAAGTTCATCAATTAATCCCTTTAACACTTTGGGATTACCAAAGGCTCGGATACACACAGGAATTTAAAAAAACTCCTAAATCCCATACCGTGTGCAAAAGTTATGGTCGAAATACGACTGTGTTATCAAGCTTCCATAGGTGTCCACAACTTCTATTGCATGCTCTGGATCCACTCAAAATGGATAAACTGGCTGCTCCTAATCTCAATAAGTACTCAACAAGGCTTAGCTAAGCCTTGGGAAGCTCCTCAATAAGTGTGCAGTTATCTAGAACGAGCTGAAGAAGAAAGGACTCAATACATACCTCGAGAGGAAGAAATAATGGCTGCCATGAAGCCTTGAGTTGAAGCTTTGAATACGGGTTGAAGCAAAGGATGAGGAAGCTCCTTGAATGGTTAGCTCCGATACCAATTGGAAGATTGAGCCCGAGAGTGGAAGCACACAAGCAGAAGCAAGAGCTATGGTGGCGGATGGAGAAAGAGAGCAAGAGAGAGAGACACTGTATGTGGGAACTTCAATAGTCACAATATGTGGCCGGCCTTTTCTTATTCAAATGTCACTGAAAGAATAAGGAATGAAGTGACAATGATGGGCACCTACCACATGCACTATATAGGTATAGGGGTACTATTACTGTAATAAATACATAGAGAGGTATGCATAGGCACCTTTATCCCCAACAAACTTTGTATTTTATATTGTTTGGTATGCAATAACTTGTTATATCTATTTACAAGTATAGTTATTTTTTGGATGCTGGTTATATTATGTTTGAATATTTGCATAAAATGGCTTGAGATGTTTGTCTTCAGTCCCATCTATTTGTGCCAAACAGCCATGGCATCGATTATAGTCTATCAATGTCTAACTAATTGTTTGGAATTGTAGGCTTATTTCAAACCATGGTTTCAATGATAACTGATTACTCTACTTAATTTTAGATGGACTGTTAGAATTATTATGTTTGTTTGTCCAACTGATGTGTGCATTGCCTCCTAACAACAAAGGACATAAATGGGAGTATATGCCACTGAATCGCACATGGACATTCATTGAATTGCTTGGTTTGATTTCTTACATTTTCTTTCCTTCCTTAGATGCATTAGTAGCCTGCTTTCTTTGATGATGTAGAACTAACTACCTTTGGCAGTCAAGGTTTCTTGTTAGTAGATGTTTGTGCAATGCCCATTCATGTTGCACAAAGATGTGTTTATTGCAACCTGCATTTGCACTTTAGTATGTAACAATTTCTTTTTTTTCAATAAAATTGTTAATCTAAACAAATTGAACATGTCTTAGTATACCGGTCCCAAGCCCGAGTCCCATACATGCTTAGAAGTCTATGCTTGACTCGTTTGCAGGTCAATACTCACTTTAAACATTGACTGAGATAATATTTGCTTGGAGAAGTTTAGGGGAAAATATGACTAAGTATAAGGCTAGGATATTCCATAGGAATATAAGACAAGCAACATAGGTTAGACATGCGTGCAACTATAAGTACATTGACTAATCTTTGAAGGAAGCGAGATAGGCTAGGATGGAATATCCAAATGTTGTAGATTGGAAAATACTTTTGATTATATGCAATCCTCACTAAATATGAGCTCCAAGAATTTATACTATGCACATGGCATCATTTCAGACCTCTCAAATGTTCACATATCCATGATTATTTCCCTTTTTCTCTTAGTTAATATCAATCTTGTTCGCACATAATGACTCAAGAAAACCGAATAAGGGAAAGAGATAAGATATCTTTACTTTAAAAATTTGAAATCTATTTTTGAAACTTTTTTAATTCTCAAAGACAAAGGAATACAACTTACAAGAAATTCAATGCGACTTTAACAAATATATCTAATGGGTATTTACACACAAAGTTCATTGATTTACTATGCTTTAATACAACCACACATGGAAAGGTTGATGGTCAAAACATATATCTATCCTACATGCAACCATATCCTACATGCAAAGCCAAGATGCTAGGGGAAAGGTTGCTGGAATAAACCTAAAGGAGATCAATAATGATAAAGATCCCACAATGGAATTCGATATGGAAAGAGCTACAGTACACGCCACTCTCAATTAGAAGGGTCCAAGTCGCCAATTCTCAGTAATTCAAACACCAGTGGATTATCAAGGTAAACCCTTTCGAATTTTAATCGATTGTGGAAGTACTCACTCTTTCATATCACCAAAATGTGCAAAAAGGCTAGGCATAAACACTATTATTGCACCTAGATTGCTTGTGGAGTTAGCAAACTGCAAAAAATTTCTATCAACACAACAAACTAGCAAGGTAGAATTCAGCTTGGGTGACAATTCTTCCAAAATGAACTTCCGAATTATGAACCTTAGGGCTTATGAATGCTTGTTAGGAATGGACTGGTTAATTCAAAATAATACCCAATCCATTGCGGAAAGGGCCAAATCACATTCCAAAACTTAAAGGGAGAACAAGTAACGACTCAGGGAGAAGGAAGAGACCCTAAGGTTCAGCTGGTTAAAGCCTCTCAACAAATAGTAAAGGGACTGAAGAAAGGATTACCCATCTATCTAATTAAACCCAATCCATTGCGGAAAGGGCCAAATCACATTCCAAAACTCAAAGGGAGAACAAGTAACGACTCAGGGAGAAGGAAGAAACCCTAAGGTTCAACTGGCTAAAGTCTTTCAACAAATAGTAAAGGGACCGAAGAAAGGATTACATGTTTATCTAATTAAACTGAACAAGGCTAAGCAGGATAGTGAAGCTAATCATCACCCCACTTGGCTAAAAGAATATGCGGATGTTTTTCTAGAAGACTTGACAGATCTCCCATACCCGCAAGGAAAGTAGATCACGAAATTCAACTCATTCCAGGCGCTGCCCCCATCACCAAACGACCCTATTAAATGTCAATTCCTAAAGCCATTGAGCTAAAAGAATAACTCAAGTAGCTATTAAACCAAGAATACATCTGGCCAAGTAATTCACCATGGGGATCCCCAGTTCTATTTCAAAAAAAGAAAGATGGAACAGTCCGTCTTTGTATCGATTACCGTGGATTAAACTAGGTGACAGTGAGAAAAACAAATATCCAATTCCCAGGATAGATGAGTTGTTTGACCGACTCCAAGGAGCAAAGGTCTTTTCAAAGAATCTTTGATCAGGATATTATCAAATGAGAATTGTGGAGGAGGATATCCCTAAAACTACTTTTAACACAAGGTACGGTCATTATGAGTTTATTGTGATGTCATTTGGGTTAACAAATGCTCCTGCCACCTTCACCAGGTTGATGCAAGATATTTTCTGACCCTACCTTGATGACTTCGTCCTCGTCTTCTTTGATGATATCTTAAGATATTCCAAGAATGAAGAAGACCATGGACCACAGCTACGAATAGTTCTTAAAACAATGCGGGCCCCTCGGGTAAGTTACTCATGAATATATGTGTGCATCACGTGGGTTCAAAATAAGGTATTTTAAAAATACAATTTCTATATACAGAAGGGTATAATATAAAGGGGTTATTTACAGATTGAATAGAAAATGATTATGTTTTATTCATGAAAAAATCACACCTAAGGATATTTATAAATAGGCCTTAAATGCACGTGATGTAGAGGATATAAATATAGTAACTTCTCTGAGGTGGGCCTACAAACTATATGCTAAAAAGAAGAAATGTGCCTTCTTCAAGAAGCAGATTTAATATTTAGGATTCATAGTATTGGCAAAGATGGCATTTCAGTGGATCCTACCAAAGATGTACAGGACTAGCCACCCCCAAGACAATGGTCAAGGAAGTGCAAAGCTTTCTAGGGCTAACGGGCTGGTATAGAGTCTTCATTAAAGACTATGCCTCGATTGTCGCACCTCTCACCGACCTTCTCAAAAAGCAAGTCTCCATTACATGAGCGTCCATCAAACAATCTACCTTTGAGAATCTTAAGCAGAGTTTGGTAATTGCCCCTATCTTAAGGCTACCTGACCTAAGCAAAGAATTCGAAGTTATAACTTATGCAAGATCTCTTGCTTTGCATTGTGTGCTTATGCAAAAAGGACATCCAGTAGCATGTGCTTCATGAAAATTAAAGATCCACGAAAGAAACTATGCCACACATGATCTAGAATTAGTTGCTGTAATTCATGTCTTTAAACTATGGAGACATTACGTATAGGTTTTCTCTAGTCACTGATTATAAAAGCCTAAAGTAGATTTTTACTTAGCTGGATCTCAATATGAGACAATATCGATGTACTGAGACCTTGCAAGAATTTGACTTTGAAATCAAGTATAGACCAAGTAAGGAGAATGTGATTGCAGATGCCCTAAGCCATAAATCATTTCGTAATGCTCTAATCCTAAAAGAACCCAGTAGGGCTAGAACTCTTGCCACAATGATTTCAATGCCTAGTAACCCTCTCATAGAAATGGCTAAAGAAGAGGCAACAAAAGATCCAAGCTATCAAAATTTGTTAGGAGAAATTTCTATCAAGGATTCAAATCCAAAACTGAAGACTAAGTATAATGATTTTTCCATAAATGAGGAACTTGCCTAGTACAGGACAAGACTGTGTATTCTTGGAAGTGAGGAACTCAAAAGGAAAATACTCTAGGAAGTTCACGATTCTCCATTTTTGGGTCATCTTGGTTATGCCAAGAGTCTTAATACAATCAGAAGAAGCTTCTATTGGGAAAGACTCAAGGGTGATGTACTCATGTATGTCACCGAATACCTAAAAACTGCCTATGGATTAAGGGCGAGCTTGTCAAGTTTCCAGGATAACCACTTAACATCCCTCAAATGAAATCTAAGTATATTAGCATGGACTTCATAGTTGGATTACCCTCCGGTACAAGGAGGACATAACAATTTTCATTAGAAGGCTTCTAATATCGCCACTTTTCATTAAGTAAATTTTTAGGTTACATGGACTACTCCAAAGAATCATCAGCGACTGCGATTCTCTTTTCACCTCAAACTTTTGGAAGTGTTTTTTTGAAGCTCTAGAAACCCAGCTCTACTTCAATACTACTTACCATCCCCAAACCGACGGTCAAACATAGCAGGTCAACTAGGTTATTAAAGACATACTGAGAGCTTATTGTATTAGGGAACCCAAATGCTGGATCCAATACCTACCCTTAGTTGAATTCACCTACAATACATCATACCATCAAAGTATTCAAATGACTCATTTTTTCAGGCATTATATGGGCAAGACTGTCTTACACCATTAAATATTTCTGATCCTACCCTATAGGTATAAGCATCTAGGTGCTGGAAGAAATGGATCGGCAAGTGAAATCTGTAAGGAAAGATATCCAAGCCACCAACGGATTGACAGAAGGCAAGACACTTTCCAGTTAATTTCAAAGAACATCCTTTTAAAAATCAAAGTAAAACTCTTTTAGAAGGTAAACTCAATGAAATGAGTAGAACACATCTGTAATATTTCCACCTCGAAATATTGAAGACCCAAAAAAAGAAAATTAACATAATATTTTGTATCGGTAAATAAGGTGGTTAAGTGCTTACCCCGCGCACGCGTTAATAAACTCCACCCGTATGGCGCATAAGAGGCCGCGGCTTGAAGACCACAAGGCCGCATGAGAACACCCTTCTCGGGGAAAAAAAAATGGATAATGGTCAAATTTTGTTCAAATTTTTATTATTAACCCCTCCCCTCAGCCGATGCATGGCAGGGGGAGAGGGAGTGTGAGAGGAGTGGTGTAGTGGTGGAGTGCATGGGGGAGGGAGGAGGCATGTGAAGCCATGTGGGTGGCTATCTCTCCCCCCCTTAGCCTATATGACCCCCCACTGGAGCTTGTGAGGGGGGAGGAGAGGGACGACTACTGCTGCTGCCCGTGCCGTGCTGCCCAAGCCGTCGCCATCCGCCACGCCACTGCCGCCTACCCCACCCCATCACCATCATCATCATTATCATCACCTTCATCCTTATCCTCATCATCATCTCCACTATTACTTTCTCTCTCCACGTCATGTTGTTATCACAGAAGACAGGAAGCTTCTTTAGAAGCTTCTTAAAAAACAAGGCTTCCATAAACCTTGTACACACGGCTTTTCCCAGGTTTTTATAACCACGCCTCGTAAAGATAATTTCTGCACGAAGGAGGGAGTGGACAAACTTTGAGGCTGAATTTCCAAAGCCTGGAGGGAGTTCGTAGATCGGATAAAGGCAAGGATGAGTTTGCGGAGTCAAGAGTCTACGTCATCGATGGCCCCCAAACAAAAGACGCAAGGTGCACACGCGGGAGCCTCCAACCCAAGTTTACACTTGGACATCGCTGCGAGTCCTCCTGCCCAGGTTCCAATTGTATTTCTTGCATGAAAGGGATGTGTTAAGCACGATGGTTTTTAGAAAAATTTAAATGCATTTATCCATTCGTTTTACAAATTTAGTGCATGTCATGCCCTTGAAGAATGCTTGCACTTCCAAGTTGCAATCTCCTTGAATGAATAACACATAAATTAGAAGAGGGATCGTGCTAAGAAGGATAGAGCTTGTCGCATGTTGCACTTATGATTTAAATCCATGGACGTGATTCGTATAAAGGTTAATCTTAGACGCCATTGAATATTGTCCAAAGAATTGCATTGCATGAAAAGGAAACCATGAACTTACTTGTTGCATGCGAGGATGCTTGCATTTTAAGTCGGGTTAAATGTTGTAGGACGGATTAAGTCAATAAATAGTCCTATGACATTCACTCATGCATGAACTTCTCTATCGAAGTTTTTTTTAGAAAAAGATGCATTTCATATTAAATCATGAATTCAATGCATTGGACAAATGGTTTATAGGTATAGTTCTTGTTGAAACTCAACGTAGGCTTCTATACGAGTTAGTCCTATATTGTCAATCATTAAAGCTTGGGTCCGTTGCATCATTATAGTTTTAGTGCAAGGGAAAATAAATGATCATTGAAATCTTTTAGCTGCCTAGAAGGAAAAGTCTATGAATCGCATATTTGCATGGAATGTTATGTTTTGCAATTATTTACATCTCTTAGGAAAAGGAATTGCATCTCTTCTAAGAAAAGATCACCTCTTGTCGCAAGACAATTAGATCAGTTAGGTAATTCATTGTAAGGGTGTAACTCAAATGATGACCACTTCAATGCGCTAGGTAGAGCTAAGTCACGTTAAAATTTTGCTTAGTATCGCACTTGGAAAATCGACTTGATAATTCTGACCTCAAAGGTCCTACCCACATTCACAGAATGTTAGGGTTAGCTGAACACCTATGCAAGAATGATCTAGGGTTTTTACCCTACGAATCAATGGCCAAATACTAGACTTCCATTTGAAATTAGAAACCCTAGGGCCAAATGTTGTCGGCCTAGTATGGTTAAGGGTTGAATTGGGTCAAGAGGACTCATAAACCCTTCATCTTGACCAAACATATTTCTTGACCAAGGAATGCCGTTTGATGGGAGAGATGATCCGGTAAGTCAGATGCAACTCCTAAGCAACAAGCTGCAACGTCGCATGGTTTTGTGTTAAATCACAAAATGGTATTGCCACTCCTTAGAACAAGGTTGGCAAGTCCTAAGTTCAAGTCAAACTATATTGAGGATGAGTAGTCATCCTATTACATCACCCTTCTGTGAGGCTGAGTTACCAAGATAGGGTAACTATGAATTGCCTAGCAAGCAATTTACAAAATCAAGTTAGGGCGACAAGGTTGCCCAAGATTTACTGTCTTAATTTGAGGAACCTAAGGTGTTGGTTAAATTGGATTAACAAGGTACAAACCCTAACCCAAGGATAAAATGGTAAACAAGCAACGAAACCCTTGGGATCTTGCCAAGTCTCAATTGATCCCGGATCGAATGCTGGATGCATTCGGAGAAGAGGATTCGCACCTTAGCAGTTGGCCAAATAAACTACCACTGGATTGATTGTGTTTGTATAGTTAGGAGCACTGTTTGTACTTTTTTTCTCAATGAACTAAATATGGAAAAATAATTAATGCTTCAGGTTGAAGGCCTAGAGGGAGAGGCAACTTCAGTTACCCCCGACTGTCTGCCTGACCCTAATGAAGGGGGTTGTTAGCCGTGCCGGGTACGTGGATTGAACCCACCACGAGAGGTCTCTCCGTGGGTGCTACTTGGAGCAGGAGGATGCTTGGGTACCAAGGGGGGCTCTGGCCATAAGTCCCTTGCCTCCGGGTCTTGCACAAGAGGCCAACATGACTCGGGATTGGATCTCGAGGCCCGCATACTAGTCTAAGAGTGGAAACTTGGATTAGTAATCCCTGAGGATTATGGATTGCCTTCGGGCGGATTATGGAATAGCCTTCGGGCTGGATTATATGATGTATTCCAAAGACTGATAAATAAGATCAAATATTGAAAATAAACTTTTTTAACATTGTTTTTCTATGTCAGTGCTAAGATTAAGTGAAGGAACCGGTGAATAATTGGCTAATTAAGGAAGTTGTTTTCACGTGTCAAACTAAATATAATAGGTAATTAGATAACTAAAGCAACCCTAAGGAAAGTGGGGTGGATGTGACCATAGATCCGTCCTACGGAAGGGTGGTCCAGCTGGCCGGGAACTTTTCTCGAAGGAAAATTGACAGCAAGGTAACGATGACTTAGAATCTAGAAAGCTAGAGTCCCGATTTGTGTTGTTTTAGGGGGAACAGAATGGGACTATGCATTATGGGCAGAGAGGTCGAGCTTTGCATCCCTCTCGTTTCCCATTCTCCTTGAACCAAGTGCAACATGAATGCGCTTCAACCCTAATGTTTCTGAGTAAAGTACTTTACCTGGGGTTTCATATGGGCATAGCCCTTTCAAGTATAATTATTCTTGGAAAAATGGAACAAGCTAATACATTAATTTGGGGAGAGTAAGATTGTGTTATATTCAGCTATGGAAACTGAGTAATAATATGGATTGGGGTCATGGATTTTCAGGAATCGATAGGTCATTGGAAGATTAGGGTATCCTTTCCTTTGATACCTGTTCTTCTCGTAACGTCCCAACACCTTGATTCTGTCGGCAGGGATTATTCGAGTCACTTTCTCATACACATACTTGTTCTGGTTAACCTTTCGATCACCAACGTATATGATGGGACCTCAAATGGGCCGGCACTAGCTATGGCACTAGCCAGACCTCATGCTCATAACAGAGAAACACACCCACACGGCCTTGCGGGCCAGGAGCGTCTATCTGTTTGCTAAAGGACGAACTGTCCTAAAGCCTAATCTATGCGTTTATAGTTTTGTAGTCCAACGTTTCCCTTTCTATAAATTCCACAGAGGAAGAACCCATACACACTAGCCATAAATGCCACGATAATCACATACATGGGAGACAACCTCTCGGTGGAATCATCGCGACCCCACTACAGCTCTCCTACATCGCAAGAATTGGCCCCTTGATGCGCTGCTCAACATATAGAACAAACGAACAAACTCCACTCTTTCATTTCGAAAGTATTCCAGGAGATGCCATGTCTCCTTAACAAATAATCTCCCAAGAAACAAACAACTATCCTACGACGGCTTAGGATGCCTTTCCATACTCAAGCGTGGGTCATTGTCATTGAAAATAGGTGCTATGCATCTAGTCCTTCTTATTCTGACACCATGGTTAACATGCACATGCAAAGTGAATGATCTTAAAGTGCTCAAACATAATTTTCAATCAAGAACGTGTTGTGCACAACCACGCTTTCCAATGCTCATTCACTAACTCATTGCGGCGATGTAAGGATAGCACCGAGACAACACTCGTACTACTATCCTCTTAATTAAAATACAACAAAATCTATGTCATGATATGCATCAGAAAATCAGCAACAATCAGTATGCAAATTGCATCATTCAAACATCCCAACCCCCTACGTTTAGGTATTGCTTTCGTTGCATAGGTGTAGAGGTTCATTTTGTCATGTTTTGATGTATAAAAAGTGATAAATCACAAACTTTGACAAAGAGATAGGGCAAACTGAGGCTAAACCTCATGATTTGCCACTACCATACATCCACAAACAATCATTATATTTTTTCTTATTTTTGTGAAGCATATTTCTAATTTTTCCCTTATTTTTTCTATTTTCTTGATTTATTTGTCAATAAAACATGCTATTTTCTAATTTTCCTTGTTCCAATCACTTTATCTTACTAACATTCAATTTATCTTCCATTTTTCCCCCATGGGAACACCTTTCACACACCCAAAACGGAAAAACTATCATTTTACCGCTTAAAAACTGCATTTCGGGTTTACGGGAATTAAATAGAGCATGTAAATCATTGCAAAATCAAAATTTTCTGATAAAAAGCAATTAATCATGATGCAACAAGCACTCAAACAAATTTTCATCCAATAAGAACATCATTATCATCATAAACCATAAAAAATCTTTCATTTTCTTCATAAAAATGGTCATACCGTGTTTTTACGTAAACCCGAGATACATTAAATGATTGCGTAACCAGTAGACGGAGCCTCCATTGCTCTCAATCCAATGCTGCACATTAATCTTCAGCATCTCCATCACCGCTTCCTTCATTCCCCCTTCCGATTCCTCCTTTAAGATAGTGCACATGAACAGTCCATAGAGAGGAGAGAGAGGGAGGAGAGAGAAATACTAGATTCTGATCTCTTCAACCAGACAGCCATATCTCGCATGAAGACCGGTGATAGAATCAGGAAAGAGGGAGAAGTTGATGGCCATTGTTGGTTGCATGGGTTCTTTGCAGCCCAGAATTCATGATTTGTTGGGGGGGGGGTTTGCGCCGCCTGCTCTTCCATGCCATCTTCATGCCATTCGTGGGAAAATTTGAGAAGGGGGGGTTAAAGTCCCAAAGGGCACCCCCCCTTTGGTCTTAAATTTGTCCACCCTTTCAAATCTTGGCCAATTTTTGGCCTCTTCCTCGTCCGCACTCCGTTTTAGCCTCTGAAAAATCCTGTGCATCCATCTCGGCATCCCACACTGCTGGCAGCTCCCGGCATCCTATACTACAGTCAAAAAAATTATCAAAAATCCACAAGTGTCGCTCGGGCGCCTTTTAAAAGTCGTCTTTCACTTGGTGCTTAAAATCGTCCTAACTGCAGCCGCTGCCTTCGATGTTAAATATATTTCCCCTAAATCCTGAAATTTTTGGCAAATTTTAGGCACATCCCGGGCTCAAAACTCCGCTCTCATTGGCGAACACGGGATAGGGTGAATCAGCCCATCGAATCCCACAACAGATCTGCACAAAACAACCAAAGGAAGCATCAAGCTGATACAAAATAGATACATATTAAAATATAGCACAATGCTCACCCTACTCCTGACAAAACCAAGGCATGAAATCCACGAGTAGTAGGCCTAGCATAATCTAATAGAAGGCTTGAAGCTAGTCACTAACCGAGTGCTCCAACACGGCCAAACTAAAAAGAACTATCAAAGAGGTCGCCCTAAGTGGTGGTCTAAACTACCGACCTAACTAAGGACAACACAACCAGGAGCTCCTACTAGGTGAGGACTCCTATAGTCTAATCAAGAAGTAATTTTTTTTAGCACATTGCTTCTTTTAGGTTTTTATTTTTCCATACTCGGGCGTGTAAAAAGGAGGGAGTTGAGCGTAGTGACCCAAGGAGAACTAGGGATCGGCCCCGGGTCTTGTCTCAGTACCCAAGAACCTACCAAGCCCTCGCGAGGCGACACTTAATCCTTTTCTGATGCTCACTTTTATTTTCGCTCCAACCTTCCTTACTTTCTTCTTTTCCAGCGAGATGCCACCCCTAGGAAGACAAGGCATTGGCCTCGGGTCTGACTCATTCCCAGGAACCTACCAGGCCTTCACAAGGCGATGAGCAACTGCTTATAAATTTTCATTTCTTTCCTTTTCTATTTTTATAAGGGTTAGAACCCCTTTTTACACACCTTTGTATATATTTATTTCCTTTGAGATATTCAGGGTTTTTTTTTCCCTCTCTATCATCATCTTTGTTTCCTCCGGCAGGCTGCTCTAGCTGCCTCACAACTAACAAGAACTCCTAGAACGGCTGCCTAGCAGGCTAGCAGAACAGGCTCACTAGAACTGCCTTCTAAAACAGGTCTTCAATGCCTGGCAATGTCTTTACAGGGGGCAATGACTACTCAGCCCTCCCTCAGACAGACCTAACCTAAACCTGGGACTTCATGCCTTGGACGCGGGTCCCCAACAAGAAAAGAAAATCCCCTACAAGTACGCAGACACATAGCATAAAAACACGTTACTTATAAAGGAGAGATATCACCTGGATAGGGCCACGAGAAATCTCCACCGAGATAGGCTCCTTTCAAGCTCTTCTTTAAACCTGTCTAGCATAGGACTAAAACAAGAAACCATTAAATGCACCTGTACTAAATAGACAACTGGCCCTCTTGGCCTAATGAAATAAAGCATTTCACTACAAAAACTGATCGGCCCTCTTGGCCTAACGAGATCTATCTCTTATATTCTCTCTCTCTGATCCTTATCTTCTCTTATCTATCTCTCTCTTTGCTTATCTATATCTGTTCTATCGCTCTCTTTGCCTATCTACCTCTACCTCTCTCTTCTATTCTCCCAAGGCCAACATCAAGTATATGATTTCCCCCCTCTAAAGAAGCCTATCAATGTTCCAACCATACCACCCCCAAGTCCTATTTGTCTAGTCTTTATATAGGCTAAGGGAGGGAGGTATCCCATCTCTTTCACTCTATATGTCTTTGGCAAGTGTGGCATTGCATGTGTTTGCAAGTCAACACATACCGATTGGGCAATACTATGATGATGATGGCAATAGGTAAAAGTACATGGAGTGTTGGTAGTCCACGGTGGCAGATGACAAGGATGCTGACATGTGGAGTGGTAGCCGTTTGTGACAATATTGATAGGTAAGAAATGTTAAAATTTCCTTTTCTTGTTAGTTTAGTTATTAAGGATTTAAAAATTTTTAGTCCTTGTTCTTATGCAGGCAGTCGAAAGATAAAAATCTGGGGCTTTAGTTTACCCACAAGGCGATGATAAGAGAGAGGATTAAAGTTATTCTATGCTTGGGAGTTTGAGATGTAGTGTTTTTATGCAATGTGAGGTCGAGGAAACTTGTTTAAAAATCTAGGAGATATTACAACTTTAAAGTCCAAAAAATCCTCAAATGCTTCACTTTTTTACAGTCAAAAGTAAAACCAGCTCATTCTACTAAAATCATCAACAAAAATAACATAAAATTTGCATTTCAACACAATGACATGCTTTGACATGGACGCCATACATTTGAATGTACCATTTCCAAAAGATATGCACTAATTCTTTCCATCTTTGGAAATGGCAGTCTAGCGTATTTCCCAAAACGACATGTCTCACATACATGTTCATCATTTACATAGCCAAAGTGCAGAGGACCATGTACTATTTGTCTAGACTACATTTTTTTAAACCTTTGCAAATTTACATGCCCAATCCATGCATGCCATAGTTCTACATCTTTATCTTGTTCGTGTCTTTCCTCTACATACATAGAGCTTTAAAAAATGGAAGTAGCAACATCCAATGCAAAAGTGCTCTCCCTACTGCTCCATTAGAAACCCAAAATGCTATAATGTATCCCATAAAAGCTATATATGCATCAATCCACATTTTGGCCTACTTGAGGAAAAATATGCCCTCTCTAATGATAGCCTAGCTCATCATTATTGCCAACTTTTGGATCCCATAAGTTTGCACCTATTACTTTTGACCTTATTTGAACACAACCTTAATGCATTTCTTAAAAAAAGGACATATGGGGATTGAAAATAGTATAGGAGAGAGAACATGCATACTAAGTACACGTTTATGCAAGGATCAAAAGAGCATTTGGGTCATTTTATGGCAAACCACCATTTGAGATTATGATTGGTTTTACTTTATGCAATAGATACCCTCATGAGCATAACAATTTGATTATATTGTAAGCCAACATCTCACAATGTGTCATTGCGATGTATATAGCATGAATTTATTGGATAGATGTGTCTTGATTAATTACAAATATTTTATGGGATAGGTGTTTTGATATAGAATAATATTTTTGAAAATAAAACAACTTAGCATTCTCTCCTACACATAGAAAACATTCTAATATATAATCTGATAAAAGAAGTACTATTGTTTCCTTAACATTTGATGTGAAGCTTAGATTGTGGATCTTAGTGTTCTATGAACTTATGTTGCTAGGTTTAATTAAGGCGCAAGTGGTTTTAAATATTTTATTCCAAGTTTAGGTTGCACATCTTAACATTCCTTGAATTTACATTCATGGGTTCAAAAGGCGTATAAAATTTGAAGTCTTCATTATCAAGTTTAGGAAAGGATCATAAGATTTTGAGTTCTCGTTACTAAGTTTAGAAGCATATTAAGGATATCATCTTCAAAAGTCACAAGTGCTCATTTGTAACTATACATTAGTGGTTACGCATTTTAAACCTACAAAAGAAAAAGTAAAGATAAACTCAAGGGGAATTGAACCCCAAACACAATTTGTGTCTTTATTGCTAATGTGTTATACTTGATGAGGTTCCATTTATCTTGGAAGACTATCATGACTTTGCTTGTGGAGGGCACTTTGCTGGATAGTTGACTACATAGAATACTACAATTTGAGAAGTAGGGCATTGATTTTGTTGAACTTATACATTCTTCGTCAACTAGTGTTATATCATCCTCGTCACATTAACAGACTATTTCACAAAATGGTCTAAAGCCCACACTACGATGAATGATAATTCCAAGGAAACAACGAGTTTTATTTTGAAACAAATTATTTGTCATTTTGGTCCACCTAAGGAGCTCATGTCTGACCATGGGATTGAATAAAGTGATTGAGCATTTGGTGGAATCTCTGACAATTAAACATAATAAGACCATGCCTTATAACCCCCATGCTAGTGGATAAGTAGAGAGTACCAATAAGCAACTTGTGGGGATTGTATCTAAGACTATATCCGAAGGTAAGTGTGATTGTGATAAGAAGTTATATATAGCTGTTTGGGCTTATAATACGACATTCAAAAGAGCTACATGCCACAGTTATTTTAAATTAGTATATGGGAAAGAGTGTATTTTACCCTTGAAGATTGAGCTACCTGCAATAAGGTTTGCTCTAAACTATTCTTTGGGTGAAGATGAAGCGTTGCAAAAAAGGTTCATTTCACTTGTACATCTTGATGAGATTAGATTATGAGCCCTGTTACATCAGGAAATAAAGAAGAAATGGATGAAAATGCTTCATGACCTTCATGCTAAGAAGTATAAGTTTGCTAACAATCAATTGGTTTTATATTATGGTGCCCGACATCATGAGCTCTTTCTAGGCAAGTTGAAGCCCAAATGGGATGGTCCTTACAAAATTGTTTCTATAGGAAAAAATGACTCTACAATCCTTTTAACAGATTTGCAAGGGGGGTAGAGTTTAAAACCAAAGTAAATTTCAATAAATTGAAGGCCTATTATGTACAAGGGATGATGTTGGACTTGGTATCTTTGGAGGTCCTTTAGGATCCACCTTAAGTTTGCAGAGGGTATCAAGACTATTCGATGGGGAAAGTCATTCCTTATCTTGAGCATCCATATTTAGAACATCATTACCACCAAGGCAAAGTGATTTGGTGGAGTAAGGGTTATCACATTATTGAGTGGCAAGACAAATCTTCAACGATGTAGGATATTAAGGTCTATTGCTACCATTGTCATAGGGTTCTTACTAGTGTCCCTATTGAGTTTAGTGAGGAAGGAGAGATTGTACCTATCTTACATCCTCTCTCTGGATTAGACTTTGGCTATCATAAATACAAGAAGATTGATTGCCATGGCAAGTTATATCAATGAAGCCTAGGCTTACACATTATATTTTGATGGAGCTAGTCGAGGACCTACTAAGCATAAGGGTGTAAGGGTTGTCATAAAAGACCCGGTCATCGAGTGGTTCTAAATATGAGAGTGTATTTAGGCACCACTTTTACGAATAATATGGCAGAACATAAGGCCTTGATCATGGGGTTAAATCTAGGTAGACATATTGGTATCCACTAGTTATTAGGCAAAGTCAATTCACAATTAGTGATCAATTCATTGAATGGAACCCATAGTGTGAGAGATTCTTTTCTGAGAATGTCCCATAATGCAATCTTGGATGCCCTTGAGATCTTGAAGGTAGTGATATGCTAGCTAATTTCCCTGAGAAGTGGAATCGCTTTGCAGATTTCTTGGCTAATTATGCCTTTGTTGAAGATGTCTTTCTTAACTGTGGTCCTAAGGGGTTTTTACAATTGCCTCTTGATGTTAGTCTAGGGCTATTGTGGGGATTGCTTTGCTGACACATCTTGTTTTGGCCGTTGATGGTTAGTATGGGGTATGAGCCAGATAGTGATTGACCATCTTTTTATTCTATCATGGATGCAACGGATCATTCAACGGCACATTCATAGGGCATTCCTTGCTCTTTATGTAGGGGGGTTAGCTAATAATTTGATGCATTTAGTGTAGGGCGGCTTGAGCAACCCACCCCTTGGTCTAGTGTTGTGCTTGAGTATGGTTTATGTGGAAACTAGGAGTTTGTTTTCAGGAGTAGGATGTTGAATGGTGTGCTATATGGTTATATTTTCTTTAGGACAAGAGGATCGTTCATGTTGGATTTATTGTTTTCTTTTTGTTAGGCCAAGAGGGCCATTTATTTTGGAGTGAAATTGATCCAAGAGGGCCATTTATTTGTTTGGTGCACGTGCGATTAATGGTTTTTGTTTTAGTACTGCACTAAACAAATTTGATGAAGCACCTGAAGAGAGCCTCTTGCTATGCAAAATCTTCTTGTGGCCAAGTGTAGGTGATGTCCTTCCTTTACGAGTTCTTTCCCTTTATGTTATATGTGGTTGTATGTGGGGTACTTTTCTGTTGTTGGGGATTGGCATTCAAGGCATGAGTTCTAGGGGTCTAGTAGGTGTGTTTAGGAGGTTAGTTGTTTGCCTCCTATAAAGACATTATCGAGCACTCTAAGAGCTATTTTTATAAGTAACCTAGTGATTCTGTTCTGCTAGCCCACAAGGCAGCTATTTCTAAGAATCCCTATTAGTTAGAGGCAGATAGAGAAGTCTGTCCAATAAAAGAAATAGAAGAAAGAATGAATATATTGGAAATATATATAGACATGGAGGTGTGTAAAAAAGGGTTCTAATCCAAAATAGAAAAAAAAGAAAGAAAAATTCCCAGACAAAATGTTCATTGCCTTACGAAGGCCTAGTAAGTTCTTAGGGGGATGAGTCTGCCTAGGGGTGACATTTAGCTTAAAAAATAAATAAGGATGGTTGGTGTGAAAATAAAATTGAGAGAAAGAGAAAAAAGGATTCAATGTTGCCTTCTTGCAAGCACTTGGTAGGTTCTTGGGTACCGAGACAAGACCTGAGGCGAATGCCCTATTCTACTTGGGTCATACTATGCTCAACTCCCTTCTTTTTACACGACCGAGTATAAAATATTGAAGAAAACGTTGTGGTCAAATGAAAAAAAACTATGATTTTCAATAGACTGGGCTATAGGAGTTCTCACTTAGTAGGAATTCATGGTCCAGTTGTCCTAAGTCAGGTAGGCAGGTCAGACCACCACTTGGGATGATTCCTTTGATAGTTCTTTTTAGCCAATCTATATTGGAGTAGTTGGTTAGTGACCAGCTTTAGATCTTTATCAAATTATGCTTGGCTTATTCCTCGTGGACTTCATGCTTTGATTTTATCAAGGCGTAGGGCAAGAGCTATGGTTGTGTTTTGTTGTGTATTTTCTTTGTAGGAGCTTGATACTCTTTATGATTTATATTTGTGCATATCAATTTGTGGATTTGATGGGGGCTGAGTCATCCTATCCGATGGTCGCCAAATGAGAGCAGATTTTAAAGCCAGAATTCAAGTGCAAAAGGACCTCAAGAGACATAAAAGATGCATTTTTGGTGCAAAATGAAATGGTTATAGATCAAGGAGTGGGAGTTTTTCTAGATACATTTTGACACCAAGAATCCAATATAAGTGTTCGTATGTCAATCAGAGTCTCTTTAACCCTCCATTTAATGGTTGCAAGGTTTAGCATTATGAAGCACCTACTAGATCTAGAAGCCAAAAAGTAGGTGAAAGAGACCAAGGCGATAGATTTTGATACCAAAAAGTTAAACATCTAGTCAGATCGAGATTTCGAGGCCGTTTGCCCCTCCAACTAGGTCAATTGGAACCACTTTGAGAACGTGCAAAAAGGCCATAGTTGGACCAGTTAGTTTGTAGGTTATGCCTTAATTTGGCTTTAAAGAAGGAAAAAGACATAATTTTCAAACAACATGGAGAGGGGGCATTTTTCAGTGCCTCTTTCTTCCCCTAAAAAGTGATATTTTATGTGAGCAACCATCTCCCTCCTGCTCTTAGGCATCATATGCATTAATTCTTTACCATCAATTGCTCCGATTATCATGCAAAATGGTGTACTAATTAGCAAGATCCAAATTCAATCTTTCTCTATCTTGTTTCTCTCTCCTCCTTGTTCCTTGTTTATGTAGTTGTTTATAAGAGAGAGTGGGAGGGCTCATTTGATGAATAGGTGATGGACCATGGTTTAGAAGCATAATGGAAAGTACATTGAGTGATTTGGATACATCAACAACTAGAAAGTTATGTCAGTGGCCATTTCCTCGAAATATGAGACGTACATATGCGAACTTTTGAGTAAGTGATCATTATTTAGTTTTAATTATAAATCGTTAGTGCATATGATGAATAAATGGTTGCAAATGATTGAAACATGTGTGCTAATGTCTATAGCATTGAAAATTCATTTATTTTCCTTCTCATATATTAAAATTAATAAAATCATAAAATCAAAAACATAGGATTTAATGAAAAATGGCGTCCTTGGATTTTGGGAATCAAATGATGGTCATATGGCATAAAATTAAATATCCTAATGGATTACACTGCTCATAAGTCAAATAAATTTGAAAACTAAAAAAATCAATAATTTATGTTGAAATAAATGGAAAATTTCATGAAAAATATTCAAAAATAAAAAAAGTAACAAAAATTATTTTTTGTATATAAAAATTTATGAAAAATTAGAAAAATATTTATGAATATATAGTAAAGGTGAAGCGTGAGGGTTTGACTCTATTTGCCTTTGTTTATACATTAAAGTACATGTGTTAGGACTTGTTTCTATAGAAAATTATCACAAAATCTCCCTATATTTGTACGAGCAATCTAAATATAAACAGTAGGGAGTGGAGAGCTAAAATGGAAAGACATCTGATTAAGTTGCTAATTTCTTTTCATATCTTAGCATATACGCCATGGTCGTATAAATTTTAAGAGGCTCAGTGTAGCATAGGTTAGCCCGATGTTGTTCCTTAGCAATGCGCATGACACTAGTAGAAAGAAATCATGAAGATATTATTTGTGTAGTTCACATTAGCTTGTTTTTAGTTAAGTTATTTGTGCATGGAGTATCATACACTTTCTATATGCAATCTAAATATGGTATCAAAAGATAAATTCCTAGATGCATGGCAATTGTATGTCTAGGTGACGATGACCAATGTTGAGAGTGTAAGTTTTCCCTTTGCTATAGGGTAGTGCGATATCTTGGGGAAATTCGATTACGCGAGGAATATACACAGTCTCCTGAATCATTACATTTATATTATGAGAGGACTTTATTACGTTGGTGTTCTATGTGTAAGATGATGCATCGTGGGGCTAATCCTTGGGGTGTAAGAGAGTCATAGAAGTCATAGCATTCAGCTGGGGGGAGCTCTTTATGTGTGTGAATTGAGGTGTTGATCATGTCTATGTTTGGATACTCCCTTTGTTGGAGGTAGGAATGAAGGGGCAAAACCATTGGACTATAATCGACACAAAGGCATGATTTATTTAGAGTAGTGTATAGCCACCTGATGTTTCTAGCCATGAAACCATGAGGGTGGTTTGTTGAGCTTAGGAGGCCCATCGACTAGAGCCTTAAAGCTAGTGTCAGATCCATTTTAGGTCTTGAGAATAGCTTTCTTGAACAATCATCAATAAACATGACAAAGTATTTTTTGACACTAAGAGATATGTTGTACGTAAGCCCCCAAACATCTATATGCACAAGCTCAAGTATATTTCTACTCACATCTCTATCATGTAAAAAAGGTTGTCTTGCCTACTTACCAAATTGACATGCTTCACACACTTTATGAAATTCTACAACTCTAAAAGTAGGCAAAATTGTAACCAATCCTTTGGACTGTTGTAACGTGTCCACCTGTTATCTTCAGGACATGTCTTAGCAGTCCATCGGAAAGTATATCTAGAAGGCTCTGCCCGGCACTCCCATGGAATGTTACGGGGTTTGTGATCTAGGATTCTCTGCATCTGCCACGTAGCGGAAGTATTTCGGCCATTCCCTCTTAGGACCGACCTGAATTAGGGTTTTCCCTATTGTTCATTTCCTAACGGCAACTAACGTCGAACCCAAGCGAACTACTTTACGCAGAAACGCCAGATTCAAAGCAGATTCATGCTGCACTTGGTTCAAGGAGAATGGAAAATGAGAGGGATGCCAAGCTCAACCTCTCTGCCATAAGGCATAGTCCCATTCTATTCCCCTAAAACAACGTAAATCGGGATTAGTTATAACTCTAGGTCAATGCTCTTGTCGTTTGTGTTCTTTTGAACAATCTTCCTGTTGTCCATCGTGATTTGAGAAAATTTCCCGGCCAACCGGGACCACCCATTCGTAGGACGGACCTATGGCCCATCCAACGCACTTTCCTCGGGTTGTTTTAGTTATTTAATTACCTAACACATTTAGTTAGACATGTATCAATCAGCTTCCTTAATTAGCCCGTTAGGCACTGGTTCCTTCACGTAATCATATCACTTGACATAGAAAAGCAATGTCAAACAAGTTCCTTGTTAACAAGTTACCATATTTATCTTGGAAATACATAAAGTCCAGCCTGTAGGCTTATCCACAATCCGCCCAAAGGCTATCCAACAATCCACAGGGATCACTAATCCAAGATTCCACCCGTAGACTAGTATGCGGGCCTCGAGATCCAATCCCAAGTCATGTTAGCCTCTTGTGTAGGGCCCGGAAGGTGAGGGATTTACGGCCAGAGCCCCCCCCTGACACCCAAGCGTCCTGCTGCTCCAAGTAGCGCTTAACGGAGAGACCTCTCGCAGCGTTTTCGGTCCATGTTCCCGGCGCGGTTAACAACCCCCTTGGTTAGGGTTAGGCAGGCAGTCGGGGGTAACTGAAGCTGCCTCTCCCTTCAGGCCTTCAACCTGAAGCATTAGATATCCATTTATCCTTTAATTCATTGATCAAACAAAGCCAAACAGTGCTCTTAAATCTGTAACAAGCACAAACATTTCCATTGGTCGTTTATTGTTAGCCAATTGCTAAGGAATGAATCCTTCTTTTCGAATGCATCTAGCACTCGATCCGGGATGACTTGCGACTTGGCAAGATCCCCTATATCTTGGGTTAGGGCCGTACCCTATTAAGCTGAGTTGGTCAATACCTTAAGTTCATATGTTATTCCAATTTATTGGTTTGTCCTTTGCTCCAAGTAATTATCTTTACCCCAGAAAGATACTATATTAGGACAATTATTCATCCTCTTGCAAGATAACTTGCGTAAGAATCTGCCAACCTCATTCCAAGAATTGGCCATTCCCTTGTGATCCAATCACAAGATCATACGACTCTGCATCAAACTATGGGACTATTCTACCCATCAAATAGAGTCACGAAACAATCTGTTTCCTGATTACATTAGGTTGATGTCGTCAGTCCTAGGGTTCCAAGTTCCATCTTTTAAGCGAAAGATTCTTAGGGACAAACCCTAGATCACTTCTCAAGTATGTTCAGCTGTCCCTACATTCGGTGAATGTGGGCAAGTATTTAGGGTATAGGAGTTTCAGTTTTAGCAATACATGCAACTAGGTCACGTATTAAATCCTAGTGAGTTCTTTGGAATTGAATTAACTCTTTCTAAAACAAGTACTCCGCGGGTTTAGGTGTTTAGGTTTATGCCAATTTGTTTAATTCTTGAAGATAATAACGCTATCATTTCCATAAACACATGACTCATTGTCTATGCGTAAATTGATTTTCAACCCTAACTTATCGATTTAAGATCAAGCATAGGTTAGGTTATAACCTAATTCCAATTAATCATCTTATAACTTGTGAACAAGATTCATGCTAAACAAGCAACCTTTTACTAATAATTATGCAGTTGAAAAATGATAATTGATCAACTTATGCAACTTAGGAATCATTTCATGCCTTGCACTTTCCTATGGATTCTTAGCACTTCCCATGATGACGCATTGTGAAGAAGATATGGCCTAATAATGCGACATGCAATTTATACTTACATGCTTAAATGGAGTGCATTATCTTAATTCCGTTTTGTAAATATGGATAATAATCTAAGTTCAGTTCATTGAAATGCACAAAAACTACTTTCTAGGAACGCATATCAATCTTCTGCTCACTTTATTTTGTTCATTTTATTAAAAATACTAATGACTGAATTCCTCCATTGTGAGTTAATTTTTCTAAAGAATTTAAGATGAAAAATGCATCCTATTTCCAAAAATCATCTACGTCCAATTGAATTATAACGACGTACAATAAAAATTAGGAAGAAAAACCTGGACTTGTGGTGAGATGTCCATGTGGATGCTAGGAGACGATCCTCCTGCAGTTGTGCCTTGGGCTTTCTTAGGAGCCATCGTGAATGCAACCTTTCCATCTTGGATGCGGCTTTGCGAACTCTCTTTTGAAATACCACCGTCCTTTATGAGTCTTCTGTTCCTTCCTTTCGTAGAAGCTCTTTGAAGGGATACTTGTGGAGGAGGGGAGAAACCACGAAAAGGGTTTAAAAACCCGGGAAGGGGGTATTTTAAAATCCTCCGCGAGTAAGGTTCATTAAAGCCACGGGAAAGGGCTTAATGGCCTTTTAAAGACTTACAAGAAAGGGAAAAATGGAAAGTGTAAAAGACCCTTACGAGGCTTTTGGTATGGGGAAGGAAGGTGTCAAAAAAAACCCTTAACACCCTCTTTTCTTTTTGTGTGGGGGGGAAAACAAGGTATGAAAGGGCCCTTAGGGAGGAACTTTGTGTATCGGGGTGTTATATGCAAGAGCACATGAAGGGCTTTGGAATTCTCGGGGGATAGGGGGTGTTTTAACAATCCCACGTGAACCACGGCTAGGGAGGAAAAGGAAAGGGGTATGAAAGGGCTAAAGAAGGAATTCTTGCATAGGGAGGGGGGAAAAGGGATTAAGGGCCACTTGAAAAGCCCTTTAATGGCAAATCAAGGGGGGAAAAAGGGCCTAAGGGGGCCCTTAGGGGAAAATTTGAGGGGGAAATAAGCAAAGGTGTGAAAGGGGGCTTAGGAAGCCCCATTGGAAGCTTCCAGAAGCTTCAAGGGAAGCTTCTATGCTTGTAATGTGGTATGGAGAGGGACAGCGAATTAGTGTTGGACTGATGGCGATGACAACGGCGGCCTGAGACGGAGTTGGCGGCAGCACTCGGCGACAAAGCTCCTCTCAAGCTTGTAGCGATCTGGCTCAGCTCCTTCTCTCCTCTCTCGACTGGCTGCGCAATTTATCACAGTGTCCTCCTCAATCTTACACAGAGTCTCGACACCTCATTCCTCCCTTTTTCAATGCTCCCCATAGCTACAAGTTTTATAGGGAGAGGGAGAGGTTCCTCCCTCCCCTACATGGCAGTAGGCATGGCCACTTCTCTCCTGCGAGCTCCTTCGAGGAGCTTAGTCACTCCTTCTATTCCCTTCCCCCTCCAGCTTGACATTCGGCTGGGGGGAATAAGGGGAATAACAACAATAAAAAAATTGTGATTTATCCAATTCAAAAAATATTATCCCTACGACCCCTTCCCAAGAGGGAATTCATATGCGGAATGGGTATTTTTATTTCGGAGTTGTTACATTTGCATTAATTTCAACCTTTGCACATTTGCATGTTCAATATGTTTATGCCATATTTCAATGTCTGCAACTACTCCTTTGCCTTTAGCTTACATGACAACATTCATAGTAGGATCTCTAGCATGTAAGGTAAATGTAGCCAACACTACTTTCTTTTGCAATTTGTACAACTATGTGGTCATAGTGTGAGAAACTCTGGAGTATATCATCATTTGGCTTTCTTATTAATCTATAGAGTCAATGTCGTATTAGTCATTAGTGTTGGGTGATGGACTTCACCCATAGGGCCCACACATATGCCCAACAATCAAAACCTCTTCAACTCCAAAGACTGACTTTTATCCAGAAAGAGTTAAATGCATCTCTTCTAGATGCATCAAAGTCCTTTCACAATCAACAATATGGTCTGCAACGAAATGTATGCACCCATGAGCATCCATATCTTTATTCTTTTTATCCACTATACACCCTTTGATTGGAACATCGTCCATGAAGGGCATTGTGAATTGTGGTATAAAATCCCTAAGTATCCACCCCGAATAAAGATCGCCCAAAGAATAGATCTCTCTATCTATAGAAGCCTTTGCAAATTCATCAACCACAAGACTTGCACCCACATTTCTTATGGTCCCTTTATTAACCAGCTGCATGTCTTAAATAAATCTCACAGCCCCATTCTTTTTGGGCACAGTAAACCAACAATTTGAGTATGAGGTTGAAGAGGGCTCCAAGATCTTCACGTGTATCCTTTCATTTAGCAAATCCATTAGCTTTGGCACATAAGTTTTAGTAACTGCAATAGGCCTCAAGTTCCATGGTACATGTGGCATAGTAAATATTACCATAAGAGAGACAACATTCGGATCCACACAACCTATTTTTGCTAGCTAAAATGTAAATGTTTTCCCATGCCTAGCCAACATTTGCATTAAAAATCTCTTTCACCAGGAAAAAGAAACCCTTTTGCACCAACTTTCAGTTCTGTAATGTTTCAACTATAAACTAAAGACCTATATATTTAGGATCCCGTAAAATTGGCTGCGTTGAGACTTTCTCATACTACAAACCCTCACTATCTGGTGGAAGCTGCAATGCAACTGGTTTTATCTTTTTGTCAATTGTCTTATACTTTATTTCCAAAACTACTTCAGTCCATTGTAATCCTTCCTGCTGAGCAAACAATGCTATAACATCATACATGTCCAAAGAACATACTGACAATGCTCTATTTTAAGCCTCATTTTCTACTTGTATGATTACTAAAACTTTAGCTATAGTGTCAATACTATTTAGCCCATAAAAGAGGCCTGAAATGCCTTCATTTTTAGCTAACAACCCAATGCTCTTAGTTCCTTAGTAGCTCATTTCATAGATATGTGTTCAGCCTGCACATAGCTTCCATATGCTTAAACCAACATAAATTGTTTACTGTAAATTGAGAATAAGTAGTAGTAAATACATGCTTCATTTCATCAAGAGGCAATTGCATCCTCTGAAACAACACTACTACAGTCTTGCATTATAGTAGTGCTCAATGATAATTTGAGTCTTTGAATTTCCTTTCATTTGGAGGCAAAGGAGACTCTTGAAGCATATCTTGATTCTTAGGATGATTGACACAAACAACAAGAAATTTGACTATTTTCCTCCCATCCTTGCGTCTATCTCTTGCATAAGCAGAACCATCATCAAGCACCTTTGTTTCCATATGCACTCTTGTAATATAGGGCTCTCCCAAAATCACATCATGTGAGCCACTTTCTTCTCTTTTCCACATGCTACCCATTGATTTAGCAGCATCCTCCATTAATAAACCAACACTTACATCATGCTCATATTCAGTCTAAATATCCAATAAAAAAGTTTCTTCTTCAAATTGTAACAATGCACTAGTGGTATCACCAAGAAAGTGATGCTTCCTCTTAATTATGTCAATGATTTCATCATGATTTTCCCACTTAGCAATGTCAAGCACCTCTCCCAAGGTGAATTTGCCCTTCTTTTTTCCCTCTTGTTTGCTATCATGTTCTACTCTTGCCCAACCTCTTCCCCATAACATGCTTAAGAGGTGGTTGATTTGCAGCTTTAGGCAGATCCACACTTCTTCTTGTCACTCTATTAGATTTCCTTACATTACCTTCATCTCTCTTCCATTTCTCTTCCACAAGTACATCCATGTTTTTAACTTTTGCTAAATATGCATACACTGAATATGCATCTACTAGTGATTTCTAGTTAGTTATGTTACAAATGTCTTGCCCTACATGAGACATTTCACTATCAATAGCTTTTCTCTTTTCATCTGCATGTAAAGCATGTGTCTATATTACAGTCTTTGGACCAACCATCACTTGGCCAAGCATTCTATCCAACTGTAGACCAAAAGTAATAGCATATACAACCACATAACCATTTCGAATAGCCAAGTCTCCCAACTACTTCTACATACCTCCCTTTTCAAACTTTTCAAAGCAAGAGGCAATTCTGTTTCTTATACATGGATCTTGCCATCTTTCCAAAACATGAGCTATCATGCCAAGGCCTCGTGATAAGTAGCACAATCCTTCCTTTCATACTACGAACTATCACACCACATACATCTTTTCCCTAGTTTAGGAGCTACTACCCATCCCCTTTCCTCTTATCCTTTCTCACCCAATTTTGTGACCTTCAACTGAAGATCACACATGCCTTTAACCAATTCATCTAATACATATTTCCTAATAGTGGGAACAACATGTTCAACCATATTAGGGTTAGCCATAAGGTTAGCCACATAAGTAGGTGGCTTACTTGATACATCAACTGTTTTGCTTGTAACATTGGGCAAGCTAGATACATGCAATCTTTCTCTTCTTCTATGCTTTTTCACCAGTGTAGTATAAACATCCTTAGCATGCCTCCACTCTGCTTTAAGCCTTGTCTCTATAGTCTAATCCTCTAACAAATCATCAAGCTTCTCTTGAAGCTCTAGATCTGTTGCTTGTAGAAACAATTCAATTCTCTGACTAAGTCTTGTAACAGCCTACTTTTCTACAAGAACCAACTGCTCAAACCAACTTTCAAATTATCTTAATAACTTTGTAGCCACAAGACCCTTATTGGGTTTTAGAATCCACTCTTGGAAAGTCTTTTGGGTAATCAAACTAGTGTCTTCAATGTAACATTCTTCCCTGAGTGTCTACTTGAAAGCTACCCACTCAACATGCTGCATGTATAATTCAGTAACTCGAGCTTTCAATTCATCTACAGTGACCTGTACAAAATACTAGCTCCATGCAAGCTCTATCTTTTGAGCATAGGTATGCAAATATGCATATACATTCCTACCATTAAACAACTTCATCTCACGCTCTACTACTTGCAGAGCATTCATCACAACAATTATTGTTTGAGTAGAAGCTTGCATCACATGTTGTTATACATGCATAAGCATGTTCATATTTTGCACTAAGTATTGTAAAACATAATTAGAAACTGTCCTTGAAGGTTCTCCCATCTTGCCTTTCCTTCCAATGACCTTTTACATTGGGTTCACCAATGTCAAAGGCTCAAGGAAGTTACTATATGTATATCCTCTACATCACGTGTGTTCAAGGCCTATTTATAAATATCATTGTCTGTGAATTTTTTCTAATGACCTTTTACATTGGGTTCACCAATATCGGAGGCTCGAGGAAGTTACTATATGTATATCCTCTACATCACGTGCGTTCAAGGCCTATTTATAAATATCATTGTCTATGAATTTTTTCTAAATAAAATATAACCCTTTTCTATTCAATCTGTAAATAACCCTTTTATATTACACCCTTTTGTATATAAAAAATGTATAAAAATGATATTTTAAAAATACCTTATTTTGAACTTACGTGATGCACACATATAATAATGAGTAACTTACCTGAGTGTCGGAGGGGTTTTAGTAGAAAGGTTGTATCCACTGGGGAGAGAAGGAAGTAGAGGACAGGAGATAGAAGAGAAGAAAAAGAATAGGTAAGAGATTCAAATGAATCCCAAGAATATTGAAAATAAGATTCTCTTCAAGACATGTCTATACATCATGAATCAATCATAAAAAATTTTGCCAAGTCTGCCGAATCCTTTACACAATATAAAGACAAAGCTCAATGATTTGAAGCACTTTGTATTGATAGAACCTAAGAAGGTAAATAGAATCCTTGTATAGAACTCCAAATACACTTTGGCCTTGCATATTCCTCATTATTAGAGTAGTCACCATACGTTGATTTATTTGATGGCTAAAATCCAAGACAAATGATTCTTCGATTTTCTAAACAATGTCTACTACTACTACTCCAACCATTGGAATATCTCTTGAAGCTCCTTCTCTGCTGCTTAGACGAAAAATCTGATGGTTTTGTTGGCTCCAAAAGGGAGGAAAAACTCAAGGACACCTGATCACAATTCTCTTGGATTGCTCCTTCTCCTTCTTTCTAGTCCGAAGTGCCATCTTCTCCTTCACTTCAGCCTTCCAAACTAGACTCTCTCAGTGGTGCCCCTTTGATACCATATCATGAATTGCATGGTGGGGGGAGTTGCTTGAGTTATCAAGAAGAGAGATGGAGGCCAAAATATTTTCTTGCTGGTTTTTTTCTTCTTCCATACACAACAATGTACACAAAGTATAGATAAGATACAATATAAACAAAAGTAGCCTACTAAGTCAAATAGTGCATAACTAACTATACTAATTGATTAGCACTATAACTATGCTAGTTGTAGGTAAGTACAATAAACTAAATATAATAAGTGATAAGTAAGTGTGGCCATGTGAGGATCATAATGACCAACGATGTGCTAAGTGTAGACATGTGGACCCATCTAGCTAGGCGATCCATCATCAATGTCTGCATGTGTTGAGCTTGCCATCTCAACAACAATAGAATCACTATGACATTTATTCTTGAAGAGGAAAAGGATTCATGGAGTAGAGTGGAGATAGTGGACTGAATGTTACATGGAAGTCTTAGAGATGAAGATCAAGAAGCCCTTTCTCAAAAAGTAACCACACTTTAACCTTCAACTAAGTCTAACTAGTCTTCTTTCTACCAAGTTACCTTCAAAATGGCCTATAACTTGAGCATGACCTGCTATTTTGGTTTGAGTGCCTTCATATTTGTTTGAATCTCATATAAAATCCTTCAGATATGGTGTCTTCTAATAGTAGATATCATGCTAGTCACAGTTTGTGTCATGTACATATAGTACTTGTCTAAAGAAATAGAGTTTTTTTAAAAGGAATTTTTGAGAAATGAATAGAGAAAAATGGCTAAAGTGGATGAAAAACCTAGGACTTTGATACCCCTTGTCATGAAGGGACCTAAGAGGAGAGAGAAAGAGAAGAGAGAAGAGGAGAGAGAGAAACACGAAAATGGCTTATAATACTATATTCAAATGGTTAGAATTAACTGGTCCTTACATCTTTTAGCTGCCCCTACTTACCCTCCTTTACAAACTTGCTTGCATTGATGCACATATCATAGAGACCTCAAAATGGAGAAAGACACCAATCTTCTCAAAGCATAAAAATCTTTCATTTGTCTATAGAATGTTTGGTTGCATACATTGATTTTAGGGTTGAACTAACCTAAAAGCATGTATGTATGAGCATCACATATTTTCATCAAGCATGATTTTTTTCTCAGGGAGATTTTTGTGTAAATAATTCACAACATAGGTACTAGATATCAAGGAAAAGAAGAGCTCAAGAACACCTAAGAGCAATTAACATCATCAAAGAAGAAGGATTGAAGCTTAGCTCACATGGAGGTGATCTCATCAAGCAAACACGTTTTCCTTGAAGAAGTTATCAAGAACAAGGTACTTAAAACTTTTTCATCTATCCCCGTTGTGCTCAGAAAGTCACAATATTTTTCTTGAACACAATTTTCACCTAATGGATCTTATGAGGACAATATTTATGGGTAAAAGCATAGTTAGGTCCATGTACTATTTTTCCACTATTTTAGCAGTTTTAATCAAACCACTTTTAGAATATTCTTAGGATAGTGTATGCTCTGAAACATATTTCTACAAGTACTACTTATATTAGTTGATGTTATTGAAAAGTACTTTATTTTACTCATAGCATTCAGTCAACTAGCCTAGTTTATGAATACATATTATTAGAAAAGTGGTGTCAATATGACACTACTTTTGGTACCACACCTAACCATGCTTTTACCCTTTTCTCTTATGATAAATTTGACTTTGTAGAAGATTCCAACTTTGAGCAAGTAATTCCTTTATGTTTTCATTTCCATGTACCTTGGACTTGCCTAAAAGGACTTAGATTTTTTTTTGGGAAAAAACTATTGATTCAAGGGTGAAGCATGTGTTTTGATTTTGTACACATTAAGGTCATTCTCTCAAAGTTCAAAAATTAAATCATTATAGGAGCTTGTGTGGATCTTCTAAAATCTAAAAATTCCTTGAGTTTTTTTGATAACATCCCAAAGACCTTATCTCACATTACTAAATACCCAATGAATATCTTCACTTGTGGTCTTTTGAATATGATGCTCTATTAATTAGTTTGAGATTATTTTGAAGGTTGTAAGGTTCGTAAATTCTCAAAGGTTTTTAATACTTCATCTTGTGGACATAACTTGTGTTTCTTAAGCATGGTACAAGCCTCGACCAAGAGGATTTAAGTAGGCAATTCATGTGTGCCTTGAAACACACTAAAGTGAATGAGGTTTTTCCCAAGGCAAAGTCATCTTGCATTGGGGATATGACTTTCTTAATGAGGAAATTCTTGAGTTTCTTGAGTCATCCAAGTTAGTTCCTCTTCCAAAAGTTCAAGAAATTACATGGTGGTATTAAAAAAATTGCCTGGTGGTATCAAAAGTTCAAGAAATTACCTGGTGGTATCAAAAAATTTGTAAGGCTAGTTGTTTCATATTAAGGATTTTGAGCATCATGTTTCTTTGTTTCATAAATGGTGTGTGTTGAAAAGGATAAAGAGGTTAACCCACTTCAAGAAAGGAAAGTTTCTAACACCTTCAAAATCTTTGCTTTTTCATGTAAGTATTGTACTTTTAGCACATTGAATGTTTTGAGAAGCATTCCTTGAGGTTTTTTCTAGTGGGGAAAAGTTGTTTTGAGTTTGAATGGTTTGATGAGAGGAATTTAAGGCATTTGGATAGATTTTGCATATCATTTGCTTGAGAGAATGAGGCGAAGGTTGAGTGCTGAGTTATGAGAGGCTAGGGAGTTTGAAAGTTTCAAGAAATATATTCCTTGATTGAATCCTAAGTCACACCAACTCCACTTACCAACCCTCCTTTTGTTTTCTATTGGGTCCTAGGTGTAGTGTTCTCATGTCACCTAAAACTTAATCTCTTTCTTGGTATCCCTACTAAGGAGGGTTGAAGGTTTTTTATTTAGGTTATTGGGTAACTTAGAGAAAAGTTAGGATGGCTTTTCCATTTCTTGAATTTCATGGGATGAAATATTGTTCATGATAGTGCATGATTCATTGGAAGATTCCCATGATTGGATTAGCCATCTAGCTACCAGAACCTTAAGGTGATGCATGACCTCCAATCTATGGAATTATGGAAATCTTCATCTATTTGGCCTAGGATTCAAACCTAGCCTCAATACATCATTAGTGCACTGATAATGAGCTAGTTTTGTCTAACAAGTGTCTATTGCATTTCCAACAATCCATGTATTCAAATGGGCATTGCTAGAGAGATTGGATAAAAATTGTGAGAGTATCCTATGGGTCCAATGCTTAACAACATCCTTTTAATGTTATTCATCTTTGCTTGCATGATTGCAAGCTATTGTTTTCTACTATTGTTGATGTCCAATAATTGATTGAGGATAGAGACAAGGGTGGAAGACTTGAGTGAAGTGAAGGTTGAAAAGATGGATGAAAAGATAGAAGTTGTAAATGTCATGCTTGCCATAAAAAGAAGGAGAGATAAGGATTCACTTGAGACTAATAAGGAAGGTGAGGAGAGAACAAGAAAAAAAAGAAAAAAAAAAAGGGGGAGAGAGATAAAATCAATCAAAGGGCTCCAAGGAGACACTATCACGCCATAGACATCTTTGGGAAAGGATGAGGAAGGTTATGAATTGAGAAGAGACATGATGGAAACGAAAGGTTATATCACATTTGCTAATTTAATGAAGTTATTTCTAATGCCCAATCAAAAAGACTTGTGAATCCAAAGGCCAAAGAAAAGAAAAAAGGAATCATAAGGGTCACATACAAAAATGAAAACACTAAGGCTCCACTTGTGCCAACATTGTCATGTTTGTAATGCATACTAATTATAACTAGCAAATAGAAAGAACGATTCAACATGGGTTATGGATTTACTTTTTTCTATGTGGTTCATCAACCTATGCATTCTAGTTTATCTAAAACATAAAAATACATGAGTTTTAAATTAATGCATACATGACACACATGAAAATCAACCCCAAACAAACCCATAAAAATAAAATTTCCACATATATAGCCCTCATGCTTCTCACCTATTAAGGTTAAATGGATATAATTAGGCCTTCATGAGAGCATTCCCTGCCAAGCCACGTCTTTGTATATAGCATTTGCACACATCTATGATGTGTGTGTGTGTGTACATGTGCAACATGTACAAGCATGTTGTTATTTATGGGTTTTTGACATTGCTTTTTGGTTCTCGTATTCATCTATACAACTCTACCTTGCTTTTCATATGGACCATGAATAGAAAGTGGTTATGTTTTATTAAGGAAAAATTCACAGATAATGATATTTATAAATAAGCCTTGAACGTATGTGATATAGAGGGTATACATATAGTAAATTACCTAGGATCTTAATATACCTATTTAACCTTTAAAAAACATTAAAATTTTCTTGTTATATTTAATTTGTTTATTTCGATGTGGCTTTTAGGTTTTACATTTTACTATTCAATTATCTATTGGATTTATTTTTTGTCTTTTCTCACCTTTTTAATCCACATGACAAAAAGAAAACAAACAAACATGAATAGCAACCAAAAGTTAAGGCAAACTAAAGTAAATGAATAGACTCCCCTAACACTATCTAAGAGATAATGGCTTTGCTTAGGTAGAGGAAGCCCAATGTGATGAACCTCCAAGAGATTAAACTCTAAGATGAAGATTGGCCTGGTGATTTTTGCTCCGTTCAAGGATGGTGAGGGATGTTTCTTGGCATACACAATCACTACAAGATATAGACCTCATACCAACGTTCAAAGCGACAAAAATGTTCATTAAAAAATTTGCCCTTGTCATTGCTAAAAACTTCGGTATTAGCGACGCCATAGAACCTTGCTGTCAGAATCGCAAATGTGATGTTGATAGTGACGCAAATAGTGGCATTGATATCGACGATTTATGATGCAACTTGCAATGCTAATAGCGACACGTGCAGTAAATTTACGATGCTAATAGCGACGGTGTCGTATTGCTACGCATCCAAGGTGTGGAATCCACCAAAAAGTTGTGTGTGTGACATTTGTTACTTTGTACATACTTAGTCATTGTGTTTGCATTTTTGTTCTGCGTGGGCAGTATAGTGGAGAGGGGTTTTGAGCAAGAGGAACTTATCTGTAATGCTCTAGTTGACATGTATGCAAAATCTGGTATGCTTGGAAAAGCCCAAGAAGTATTTGACAATATTTCAGCTCGAGATGTCATATCATGGAGTGCGTTGATTACAGGTTATGTTCAACATGGATATGATGAGCAAGCAGTGATGTGTTTTGAAAAGATGCAGCTAGAGGGCCTCTTTCCAAATGCAATAATATTTGCTTGCATTGTGAAAGCTTGTGGCAACATAGGAGCTATTGACAAGGTCAAAGAAATACATGATGAGATTGTGAAGGAGGGATTGCTGGAAAAAGATGTTGTTCTTGGCACTGCATTGGTGGATAAGTATGCCAAATGTGGTTTGTTTTCAAAAGCATGGGAAGTATTTGATAAGCTCCCGAATGCTAGAAGGTGTAAAGCCAAATTTAATCACATTTACTATTGTTCTATGAAAAGAGAGAGAAAGAGAAGGGAAGCCATGAAAGTTGGAAGGGTAAAAGAGAGACTTGATTGTTGATAATTGATGACCTAATTGGATATCTCAACACCTTAAATACCCCATCATTATAACTAGGTATTTGCCATTTATTGGTCTATCTCCACTATTTTACATTCCATCCTGATCACGAAGGTTTAGGTTTTTGCCCTCAAAAACAAAATATAGGACTTATTGGTGTGGCTCACAGGGGAAGGGGAGGTTGCAGAGTACTACTCTGTTCAGCATCACAAAGGAGAATATAGGTATGGGGAATGTGAACTAGTATACTGGCAGGATCAAGTACCCGGGGGCCTGTCTGTCTTTTTTAAATAATCATGCAATATCCAAAGCGATATTTACAGCGTCGTGTAGAGACTTGTGCAAGTCATGAACGTTGGTGTGTCTTGTTCGAGCAATGCTGCATGTTGACTCCTCAAAAAGTCAGTCCGACTTGCTATAAATTTGTGACCCGGGGGGTCTGACTGTGCGTCCGCGGAGTCGCTGAAACGTCCCTGTCGGGGTCTGGACTTAACCAGAACTCACGCGGAGTGTTGAAGGGTACGAGAGGCCCATAGAAAATGATATCCTCGTGTATATATTATTGGCCCGATAGTGTTCCGATGTAGAGAGCACGAGTACAGCAGAACTCTCCGAGAGAGAGACGGCGCAGAGAGAGAGAGAGAGGAGCGTCCTAATCCAATGGATTTTCTGATGCCTGCGAGCTGCCGAGAGCTGGCCAGAGGCCCCGCCTGTTTGATTGGCCATCGCCGACATGCTTCTTCCCTTCTCCTCTGCATGACGATGTCGATGATCATGCTATCCATTATGCAGCTGCCCGCCACCTCGCATTGTCGACGAATCACACTAGTATTGCCCCCATCGACAGTGGGGATACCCACGGACGCTGCGCCTGCTCCCGTGACGGTCCCTACTAAAGACGTATATCAGGGTCAGCATAACACAGCTTACCATACTCATGGCCCCCCCGCCAGGAATTCTTATATGGTGGGGTTAATACCTCCACCCACGTGACTCAGCCATTAAGCTTGTGTCATAGGGGGCCCAGCGCCATCGCTCACCTGCAATAGATTGATAACATGAGCTCTTGTCTACTGATTCCAACAAAACAGGCATGTCTACATCCTGTGTATCAAGCATTTGCTGATGGTTCATTTCATGGAGAAATCTCTCTCTCTCTCTCTCTCTCTCTCTCTCTCTCTCTCTCTCTCTCTCTCTCTCACCTTTGTCCATGTTAAACAAAGACAACAAAGCACAGATCGTCCTAATATGGTGATAATCTATGTATGTATTTGAGCTTGAGCTTGATAATCTATGCATTCATGTTAGTCTTAAACTATAAGTGAGTTCTCTAAAGGTTCACTCGTTAATGTGTAATTGTGTGAGCAAATATGATTTTTAAAATTCTCTTTTTTTAAACCATTTAGGGATATTCATAACTTGATTAGAGAATGGATATGTTTTATTTATGAAAAATTGATAGAGGGGTTTTAAATTAGATATTCATATCAAGAACTCCTAGCTCAAGTGGTAACATAATAGTATAATAAACCCAATGTCACAGGTTCCATTCTCGTGGGGAGTGGTGTAGTACCTTGTATGATATAAGATGTAAGAAGTGGATTATAGCTCCACTTGGTTGGTCATCAAGATGGATGTTGTACTAACACTACTTCTAAGTAAAACTGCGTGGCAAAGGGTTTGAGTGTCCTTAAACACAAGTATCATTCTAAGCCATGATATTCAATTAATACAAAATCATTTCACATTTTTTTATAAAAGGCATTCACGAGAGCAGTCCATCCCAATGCATGTATTTGTATATAGCATTTGCACACATCTATGGTTCTAGATCTACATGCTCGTGCACACTCACACACACACACACACACATACATACATACATACATACATACATACATACATACATACATACATGCATGTATGCATGCATGCATGCATGCACACACATATACACATACACACTTACATGTGTGTGTGTGTGTGTGTGTGTGTGTGTGTGTGTGTGTGCATGTGCAATATGTACGAGCATGTTGTCAATTAATTAAGGCTTTGTCATTGCTTTTTGATTCTCACATTCATCTATACAACTCTGCTTTACTTTTCATATGCACCATGAAAAATGAGCATGCAAGAAAGGCTTTGATAATAATTTATGGGTAACATTAGTCATGCACTACCACATAAATATACTTCCAAACATCATTAAAACAAAATGCTAAAGTAGCCATGCATTGTAGATGTGCTTTTGTGGGTGGTTATCTACATATTTACTACCACGTCTATTGGCACATCCAAACTTGAACTTTCCTAAAGACATGCCCACAAATACATAATAAACAAAAGTTTAAATGCTTGTTAAATGTACATTGTTTGAAATTTTTGCACCATTCTAGTTTAGGCTTTTTGTGCCAAAAAAAAGAATGCGAGAGTAGCAAAGCACAAAAATAGTAAAACTCTATAACGAGAGAGAGAGAGAGAGAGAGAGAGAGAGAGAGAGAGAGAGAGAGAGAGAGAGAGAGAGAGAGAGAGAGAGAGAGAGAGAGAGAGAGAGAGAGAGATCATGTAGTTGTGTCAAAGTGAAACCTCTTCTCAAATAGCACATATGGCTTATTTTCTTTTTTTCTATCATTTATAGTTTTCATAATCAATAGTTTCTTTATTGAGGGCATAAGGTCTCTCTTATATTAAGATAATTTGTGCATGGGGTAATGACCATAACCATTATATCATACTTTCTTAGAGGAGGAATAATCTAGTCACTAACAAGTATATAATAGGTTTCAAATAGAATTTATGTAACTCAAACCAGACTAGTGGCTTCAATATGAGTACATTGTAGTCACACACACACACACACACAATCTTTGTATTGGATAATTTTCGAACTACAAAATTTGTTGCAACATTTTGCATTGTTTCTTAATGTCTTCTTGAGTATAATGATGCACACATAATAGTATTAGGCATTTCAACTCCACTTGCTATATGCTTGTTAAATCAACCCATTATTTTTTCTAGAATTCATTTTTAATCAACAACACTTGACATGTGTAGTCTAAAGGAGGAAAAAAGAAGTTGCTAATTCTATACTTGCATTCCTATTTTGGATGCAGTTCAATAATAGTAGCTTCCTCATTTTTTTAATACTAAGGAAACCCACATCTAGACTCACGTTTATAAGCTTAGATAAATTGAAAAGTTAATATGCTTATAGGCATCGATCTTTAGATATATATTACTATGCTTATAGATGCACTTGACATTCTTTTGCTTAATTTAATATGCACATGTTTAAACCCACCTATGGCCCTATTTCCTAGTTGTGCATCTAGGAAACTTCATAATGGGCAAGACCATTGATGGTTACTTTTTGTACGATCAAAAGATAGCTTTAAAGGTAGATATACTATTGATTTAATAGGTCAACTAGGTCTTGAACTATTTTTCCTTAGAGGATGAGTGAGTTTGTGTATTGTGTTGCAAATTGCAAGGTCAACAATATGGTTTTGATCATGAATATCATGACTACATGCTCTTTTGCAACCAAGATTGGTTGAGAGTAAGTAGAAAGGAAAAATTTATTGTGTGCAAAGAAAGCACATCAAAATAGTATGCTTCATTCTCTAGTTGTCCATCTTTTTTGCAAAAGTCAAGTAGATCTTGAGGCAATTATCCCCTAGACGCATCTATAAATACCAAGTTGACTAGCTTCAAGAAACCATCTCCTTGGGATCTTAAGCTCTCTTCTCTTATAAACTTGCCTAAGCTCTATGGTCATCTTTCCCTAATCATGCACTAGCAAGCCCTTCTATACTCTACAGCTTTTATGATAGCCCTTCTATACCTTACTCTACAACTTTTACAATAGCCTCAACTTATTCTTATATTAAGATACAATCAAGCTTCCAAGTGAGCCCTTCTATACCTTACTCTAGAGTTTTAATAATAGCCTCGACTTGTTTGTATGTTAATATAGAATCGAGCTTCCAATCTAACATTATTATTTTGCTCTTTTGTATTTTCATTCATCTAGTTGTATCACACACTTGTCTTATAGTTTGTTCATTAATGATTACTAATTAGCATATTTGGTGTACTCTATAGATCCACTTTGAATCTAATGAGGTGGTTTGTTTTTCCCCATGCCATGGCAGTTAATATGGGAGTTTGTATCGAGACCATTGTGTTTCTTCTATTATAGATAGTGGGATTCATGACTTTGGTGGTCCTGCTAAATAGGTATATATATATGTGAGAGTATGTATAGGTGGCTTGAAAACAAATGTCTAGGACATTTCTTTTCTCTTGTTTTGTAATTAAAATTACCCCCTCCTAGCTGACACTACAAGATATAGGCCTTATACCGACGTTTAAAGTGACGAAAATACAAACAACAAAATTTGCCCTCGTCTTCGCAAAAAGCGTCGTTATTAACGATGCCATAGAAATGTCGATATTGGCGTCGCTATTAGCATCGCTATTGGCATCACTATTGGCATCGCTATCAGCGTCGCAAATGCAATGCTGATAGCGACGGTTTGTGATGCATATAGCGATGCCAATAGTGACGGGAGCAGTAAAATTTGCGACGTTAATAGCGACGGTAACAGGGATTTAAAAAATTTTGTGGTATAGCACGGTGTGCTTTATAAGAGCCATACAAAATAGTTTCTACACTATTGTGTACAAAGCGCTTGCAAACAAAAAGAATGTATACTGAAATCATAAAACTGATACATGAAATAAATACATGATCGTATAAAACACTACAAGAGAAAGGCCCTATAGACGCGCATTGTACACGCGAAAAGCGGGCACGTTTATAAGCGCGTGTATCAGCGCATCTATTCACGCTAGTATAAAAACGCGTCTATATATCTGCGTTTATAAACGCGCTTATAGATGCAAAAATAAACGCACATATTTTTCATTTCTCATAAAGTCCCTGAATATGACCAAACCTCTTAACAGCTAGTATTTGTTTGAATAGGGCATGATTGGATAGGGCATGATTGGATATATATACGACATACTTACACTTGGATCATAAGCTAGGACATGATATACATGTATAGGATCATACGGACATGATATACATGTATAGGGCATATACATGCATAGAACATGATATACACTACCAACTTTACTTCTTTCTGAGTATTACAAATATACATCCAATTATTCAAAGCTAATTATATATATGTGATTTCATGCCCTATATACATCCAATCATGCCCTATACAAATGTGATTGGATAGGGCATGATGATTGGATGTATATATAGATCAAAGGTTGACTTGTGCATTTGCAATATATATATATATATATATATATATAGAGAGAGAGAGAGAGAGAGAGAGAGAGAGAGAGAGAGAGAGAGAGAACTGATCAATACACTCACATGTCTCATTTATTGTGCACTTAACCTAGCCATGCATGCCAATTCATAGCATGAGTAGATTGATGTAAATCAATTGGCTTGTGCATGTGCAAGCTATTTCAATCATGTCAAGGTGCACTTATAGCTCACATATAATTTTAGATAAGGTGGACCACATGTAGCCAATGTGCACATGTCCTCTTTTCATTATCTATAGTCAGTGTGTCCACTTGTTGGTGACTAAAATAGATCATTGTAAGGATACTTTGCAATACCAACAAGCCAACTACAAATCTCTTATCTATGAAATGTATAAGTAAATTAACTTGGTTAATTTGATGAGGCCAAGTTTTCCTTCCATGGATAGTGTGGTTGGCTATATTCTACTTCAAGGTTATAGGAACTTATAGAAGTCAATGGAGCATCCTAAAAATGATGATACTCTAATTACTATATCAAGTCACTTCATGTACATATCTTTGATTGATTGATGGATAATATGCCTTTCTCTATCTCTTTTGTATACACCTTCATTGCATTATCTCTCTCTAGCTAAAAACCATTCGTGCTTTATCCACCTATTGATACTTGCATGCAATTGTAAGTGGAATGGTCTATAAGTCACTACATATGTGCCAATTGACTTGCCAATGTGTTATCTCTTATCCTCAAGCTTTGTTATATATGTCACCACATAGGTCAATTGATTCCCTAAATGCATGCATTGATACTTACAACATGGAGGCAAACATTTTGATATTGAAAGACTAGGAAAGTCATGTCATGTTGACCCAAAAACAACCAAAAGCTAGCATCTCATCAGTTTAATTGTTCCTGCGCATCTGTAAGCATGTGTAATAGGCATTATCTGCGCATATACATGCGCAATTATACGCGCTTACAGACGCGCCACGCATGTATAGAAAAATTTAAAAAAAGTTGTGGGTTTATTTTCAAACCTGTGCTTTCCTACATTTTTTGCGCGTTTTCTGCAGTTCGAGCTTCACATCACTACTCATGTCTATCTATCACTTCATGAAGACAATGAGGCAAGGAAATAAGAGTAAAAAGAGGACATGAGGAAAGAAGAGCCAAAGAGTAAAGAACAAGAGCCAAACAGCAAGGAAGAGAAGAAGATTCAAGCAACTTACCAAGGGAAGAGAAAAGGAGGACAAGGAGCTTGCAACCTAGCCGCCACCCGTTGGAACAAGCAAAGAAGGTGAGTTCTTCTTCTCTCTCTCAATCTTGTTTGCTTTCTCTGTTTGTTTGTCTCTCTTCACATCTTGGATCCTGCCATCTATGGAGGTTTTTTTGCACGTTTTTTAACCAAGTTTGAAAAAAAATGGTCCGACTGTGCGCGTCTGTCAGCGCGTCCAGGTGACAGTATAGACGCAGGTATAAACGCAGAAATAGACACGCTGACAGATGCACACAGAGACGCAGATATAGACACAGCATGTAATATGTTTTATCTACACAGGGTAATATGATTTTTCTTGTGTAGATGTGGAATCCTGGATCCTCCAGCACCCCATTCAACAAGGAGCAATTCATGGGGGAGATGACCAATTATCTTGGTTGCCCTCCCACTGCAGAGGAGGTTTTCAGTGTGATGTCTGGGACACCTATCACATCTTTGCCTACACAGGGATCAGCTGAGGTACATGGATTGGCCGAAGCACATGCATCTGCAAAAGCATGTGTATCGAGTGAGGTAGAGGGTAATGCCCGTCGAGGGAGGAGGGAGAGTCGTGCAGGAGGACGAGGAGGTCGAGGGCTTTGTGGGGGTTGCCTAGGTGATGGCTCTCGATCACCCTCATTAGAAAATGAGAGAGGTGAGCCTCCACAAATGTACTACTCTGTCACTGATGTTGGTGGTATCTTGCATGACTCTGAGGGGAGGGAAGTGATAGCCTACTTGAGGAGTGTCGTGCATGCCACATACAAAGATTGCATGATTCCCTTCAAGCACAAAAAAAATGGTTTGTGGTAAGAGGTGCTGCGCGGGCAGTACATAGAAGGTACCCTAATCCCGAGAATTCACGATTCTCAAATGATTGGGGACGGTCAAAGATGAGAGATGCGCTTCATAACAAAAGGTCTCACCTTATGACGCGTGCCAAGGAGTCACTGCGGAGACAAGAGCAGGGGTGCCCTGGATATGGCCAGCCACCCAATTGCCACCGCAAGGAGTGAAAAGAGGCCAAGAAGAGAGAAAGGGAGAAAATGACAAGTCACCAGCATGCAGAGGTGCGACGTATCCAGATGGCAACCATGGGATCGTCGCATTATGGATCGGGTGGCAGGGAGTCATGGGAGGCTGAGTTTGTAAGTATTATTTGATTTCTTTTTTTAAATTAAATTTTGTAATTTGTTTCACTTCATTATGTAGTGTGTTTAAATATGTTGTATGTTCAAATTGTTTTGTAGTATCATATCGTTGGTAGGATGCCTACTCCTAGAGAGGTAGGCTACCATCGAGGTTATAACGGGGCATCCACTTGGCAGTATTTCTACGAGGAGGGACTCATCATGGAGGAGCAATATAATCGCGCCATGAGGATTCCACCACCAGAAGATATATGTTTTATTTTTTACATGAAAAGTATAGATAACTCTAATTTATTGTTTGTAATGGTATTTATATACCTTAATCCTTTATGTAGGCGAACCCTGATGCAGTTGAGGATAATGAAGGGGGGACTAATAGTAGCGGTGGCGGCAACAACAGCGGTGGTGGTAGCGATGACGATGCCTCTTATGAGGAGATATAGAGGAGCCCCATGCATGCATGCCTCTCCTTGGCTTGTAATTTTCATTTTTGATATATATTACTATCAGCTAGTGCTTGCATCCATGACCATGCTTGAGGTCACAAGCACTAGAACTCATAATGTAAAAACGTTTCATCTATATATATGAAATTTCGTGTTCTACATACATTGTTTTGTTTTCAGTATCCAATCTTCGAAATAATCTTTCTCTGTTTTCCCTAAGCATACAATTTGATGTTGATGGGGGGAAAAAAACCAGAGAGTATGTGGCTTGCAAAACCACATGCTCTCTGGTTTTTTTTTCATACCTCTGTTTTACACGTCTATCAGCACACCTAAATTGCAGGATAAATGCGCGTCTATTCTCGTCAAAAACTCACAAAGTAAATGCTTTTTTAGACGCGTAGATACACGCGTGTATAGACACACAATATGAATATATCCACTTTTTTTATAAATATGATTATATATTTACGTAGCGCATCAATACGCGCGTCTATATGCGTGTCTACGTGGGCATGTAACTCTAACTATAAGCGCACTTTTAGATGCGATATTGTAGATGCAGAGGTAGACGCGGTAATAAACGCGCCCGATATTTTTTTTCACAGTTCAAATATTGCGTCTACAAGCACGTCTATGGAGCCTTTTGTTGTAGTGAAAAGTGATTGGTACAGTCATGACAGGATATCACTAATACATAGAACATATCTACATAGATCAAGCGACTCAAAAATAAAGGTGTGTGAGCTCCAGGGATCCAAGGGCGAGCTACGCATCCTCGTCCCCTCGAAAGCTCGTCCCGCCGCAAAGGAGCATCGAACGGACTCTGTAGAAAAAGAAACAACACATCAGTTCACCTTACAATAATGCATTCAAATATCTCATGGTAACTACGAACAAGAAAAATGAGTGACTTACAGGGCCGCCGTGTCTATATAATCAGTCGATCAATGCATTGAGACCGTGCTTCTCTGCATATCGAGTCTCAAGGCCAGACGGATCATGATTTGTAATGGAGTGCTGCAAAGAAAACAAAATGCTAATTGTTAGAAACATGATTGCCAGTACAAAGAATATTTCAAAAAAACAATCAAGCAAAACAAAAGAAAAACTTACAAAGTCCTCTAAATATGTCTTGTGGCCGCCACTCCCAAGATGATGGACCACTCCGGCTTCGAGTCGTGCCCTCACCACCTCGCGCTGCTGACTCTAACGTCCTGAAGAATCTGTAGCCTCCTTCCTCATCCGACGCCAATCGTCTGCATCTAACCACTCGGGCTTTGCAACCCCACTCTTGATTGCCTTGCATGCATCGGATCGTCTATGTGACATGTATATACGCATGCAATCCATCATCCAGCCCGTAGAGAATCTATCTATTGCGGCTGGCACCAGAAACTCCTCGTGCAAGGATGCTACTATGTAGTCCTTGCTTCCCTCCGGTATATTCTTCCAATAATCCAAGACGTTGTGCCGAAAAACTTGTTGGCACAACTCTCTTATGTGAGCCATCACCCTCCTCCCCTCATGATTTATGATGATGGCTCCTAACCTACTATCGACCAGATATCCATAACCCCTAGGAGTCTGCCTAAGATGGGTCCTCTCCCATCTGTGTCCACGCTCCTGGGCATATCCAGGAGACCTCTTTGCATCCGGTGTACCGAGGGGGTAATCTCTCTCGGAGTGGCACCCAAAAGGGTGCCACCTGTGCTGACGGTTATGCAAAAGCCGGAGTACCTGGAGTAGACGTCCCCACAGGTGTGATAAATCCTGGAGGTGACACAGCTCCAGCTGAACGACGAGGTGGAGACACCACATCCGTGTCTCCACAGCAGCATCCCCCTAATCTCGATGCACTCCCTCCCTCTGGCCCAAGTCATGAGCGTCGAGATTGTCTACTCGAAGCTGAAGCATCCGATCGTGCTGAAGCAGATCTAGCAAAGCGCCCTGACGAAGAACGAGTCAGCTCCTGGTCTGCCATCTCTCTGAATCTGGTGATCTGGTCTGGAGACATGCGTGCGAAGATGTCTTGTAACTCCTCATCGCTCATCCCTCGACTCATCCTGAAAATGTCACCTGTATAGACAAAAAATGATGTTAGAATAATCAATTCAAATCATACAAAGCACAGTAATATAAATCATTTTTAAAAAATCTCACTTAAAATGCATATCTTATGTATCCTTATAAGAGATTGGTCAATGAATTGAGTAAGTGGATGCTCCAAGTATAAAGTATCCTAGGGTCCCATGTTAATGTCTCCTGACACAACTCCGCATACACTATAAGATCGATAGACATGTCACCACAAAAGAATGAGTCTGCCTCGTTCTCAAAGCATTCTTGGACTCCTGTATTTCCATCATTGTTAGCCGATGCTGGCTCCAAGCTTTTGATGGCTTCCACCCCTTATAATATCGACCCCTCTATTTGCATATTATCTTCATCCATACTCGGAACATCGCTTTGATTATATACTCTCGCACTTCGGGGAGTTGAAGGTATAACATACCACCATTGAGGTTGTCGGGGGTTTGGATAGAAGATTACATGTTCACAAACACATACAAGAGAGTTCAAACCATTGTGACATAAACCATGTCGTAATACAATTAGCAAACAAATGACTCCATGCACCTGTTCACAATGGGCTGGAAACACAAAGGTGTTGTGCAAATCCGTCTATTTTTTTTCGGAATCTATTTCGAGAAATCCAGATGGACCTCGTCGAACTGTTGCTCCAGCTCCTCCAAGTACCACTTTGAACCACTGCACATCGAATTGTATCATGGAGAAGCTACGGTAATCCACTGTAATAATACTTTGCAAGTTTCCAAAATACTCCATCTCATCCACAACTGTGTTTGGATCCATTGCTCATTGCCGACTCTCTTACTCAAACCTTGCCATGACACCACAGTCCATTGTGGAGCGCATTTTATCAATACGCTCCACGCAAAAATGCCGTCCACGCGACCACGCTGCAGTATATATTCTGTACTGTACATTGAAACACTCAAATTATATGTCACATATAAAATTTAGATACGATTGATTCTAAACCCCTCATCACCTTTGGACTACATCCCCTCGAGAATTCCCACTCCTCCATTGAGACCTCTGTCCCTTCACGAGATGCTGCGGTCAAGGCTCCATGCAACCATTGCATTGACATAAACCACGGCATCTCCTCCATGCCTTCGGGATATCGAATCGGTCGATGACGTGTACTACGTCGGAATTCAGTTCGCGCTTCCTCTCGATCTTGCCTTGTAATCTGGTACTTGGCGAGCCGCGTCTCCATGGAGGCATGGTGCAATATACAAAAGCGATTCACATTCTCTTCCATTGAGGCATCCATTATTTTTTCTACCCCATTTCCAACCACCACATCTCCAGTCAGTCTATCATCGTCCTTCAGCGACCATAGCATTTCATTGTCTGGTTCCACCGTTGGTAGCCATTGTGAAATCTGCACTAGCGCCTCAGACACCAACCAACCTTCGGTCATGCTACCTTCTGGCCGAGCTCATTGTTGCACAAAGCCTTTCAGGGTTTTCATGAAGCGCTCCAGGAAGAACATCCATCGCGTATGGAGAGGTCTAGCAATCTCCACTTCATCCACAAGGTGCACAAGAAGGTGGATTTGTATCGTGAGCATGCTAGTGGGCAGGTATTTCTCAAAGAGACAGCCGTCTCCACTGCTCCCCGCCTCGTAGATTCAATAGAGGACGTCTTAATCTCTATCTGTGAGATCCATTGCACCAAAGTCGACAACTTGTAAATGGCCCCGCGAATTTCTGGAGTAAGACATCCTACGATCACGATCGATAGTACAAACTGCCACAAATGAGAAAGCATTATGAATAATGGCCACATTCCAAATAGCAAAATGCCCACGCTAATACAATTCATTCGTAGTACAAACCTGACATATCTTATGCCAATCATGGGATTTTAGTCCTGATAATTAGTCGTCTTTAGTAAATGCGGACCTAAGAGAACGCATCATACCCGTCGGAGTGCGGATAGACTTGATTACTTGCTTTACAATGCGCTCTTCTTTAGTGGACAAAACCCAAGGAGCACGAGGAAGCTGCATGCAACCATCAGCTTTCGACTGCGGCCAAAGCGCCTCCATCTTACCTACCTCCTTCAAATCCATTCGTGCCCCTATAGTGTCTCTCTTTCCTGTGATGTGGTCCCATAGCAACCTACCCACATTCTTGAAAATATGCATGGGATCCAACAAGTGGTTGACCTGTAAGTGGATCCAATATGGCAACTTGTAGAAAACTGAGAACTGACGTATTCCATTTGGATGTGATTCCACGTGGACCATTTTCAGCTCGTACCAGCTTGCGGTGTTCATACGTGTTGGAGGTCATCCAAGGAAACCTTCCCTGAGTTCATGATCCTCCCGCAAAAAAGCAGCGTATCCTTGATATACCATCTTCTTCATGGTTCGTGACCTTCGAGAGTCTAACTGCGACCCGCACAATGGACATGTATGATAACCTAAGGTAACCAGACCTGTTTCAACACCACGACCTAGTGAATACTTAATTGAATGAGATAAAATATAGATATTACTAGCGAGAATGGAGGCCTGTTCACCTGAGCACTCTCCCAATCCCGGAAAGTCATGCATCGTCCACATGAGAATGGCTCGAATATTGGCTAACCGCTGACCATCGCGCCTGCTCATATCTTGCACAGTGACCCCCTCCTCCCACAAAATCTTAAGCTCATCGACTAATGGAAGAAGATACACGTCCATATTTTTTACTTTGTAGCAGCCTGGGACAAGCAAGCTAAGGATGAGATGTCCTTTCTTCGTAGAAAGCCATGGAGGGATATTGTAGTTGACAAGGACTATAGGCCACACGCTATAAGAAGTTAAGCGCAGACTGAATGGGTTCACGCCATCCATTGCGAGACCGAGCCGAAGATTCCTTGGCCCTCGCGCAAAGCCTGGGAAGGTAGAGTCAATGTGGCTCCATGCGTACGAATCCGGTGATATTCGTTGAACTCCATCCGTGGACCTATTCTGCACATGCCACGTTGTCAAGCTCGCCATGCCGGACGTACGAAACATTTGGTTTATACGAGGGATGAGCGGAAAGTGTCTGAGAACTTTTTAAGGGATGGTTTGCAATTGCAAGTCTTATCGATACTTGTGAGCACCACACTTTGGACATGTCTCCATAGTCTCATATTCTCCTCGAAACAGACAGCAATCGTTGATACATGCATGGATGTTATTGTAGTCCATGCCAAGCTTCCGTAAAATATGTTGTGCATCATCACGAGACTCAGGCATGGTATTTGTAGGTGGTAATATATGATATTTCAATAACCTAAAAAAATCATAAAACACCTTGAAAAAGCACAAATGTTTGTAATAATAGTGTCAAAAAAAAAATCAATGAAGCCTATGTACAAGGTACCTGAACAACTTGGTCACACTCGTATCGATGCACCCATATTTTGCTTGCACACTTAAGAGTACAAGCAGTGTCTTCAACCGAGATACTCAGCACCCATCATATAATGGTATGGATGCTTCCTCTCTAAGCGGATTAGAAGTCTTGACATCCATGGGAATCAATGCATCGATCATTGCCTCCATCTCAGGCTCCAAGATTATAGGTAGGTCTGGAAGGTTGCCTATCTCCTCTGGCCTTGACGGTATAGATTGGCCTTGCAAGTAGTGGATTGGCTCCTGCACTACATCCATCGCACGCCCACAAACTCTTCTAATTGGCCGCAAAGGGTGCACTCCCCCTTGGGACAAGACATCACCTCCCTGGATAGAAAATTTGACAACAAGACCCAATCTTATTGTATATGGTATTCAATTAGCTTGCGAGTACAATGCATGATTGATATTAACTTCAAATTACTGTTTGCTGAAAATTCGCAATCGCCTGATCAATGATCTCAGATTGAAACTCGCCAATTCATCGTACGTGTTCTATAGACAATCAGCGTATTCGTCTAATTGCCAACTTGCATTGAGAGAAAGGACATGGGACACGCTGATTAAGATACGTCTCCCAATCTTGAACAACAGGACCTTCTTCGTTTTCCATCTTGTCTACGTTACAACAAACAATTTAATGACTTGTAATACAATTTGGGAAAACGAGGCTCAAATGGATAGCTTTATGGAGATGTATGTCAAGTTGGAAATTCTTCACGAGGTGAATATAGAGTTGAAGGGGATGGAACACGATTCTTCTTTGGGATTTAGTGGTGATCAGTCAATTATTGAGGTGTCTTCTTGTATGGCCACTATACCTTATATACCTAGCTATGGTCTCTAGGTTATGTACTTTGAGTATCTTAGAGGGGCTCTACTAGAAGGATTACTTATACAACTGCACTAGAGGGATTTGAGTATAAGTAATCCTAGTCAACAAAATTTATGAGTATCATTGAGGATCTCTTAGTCTAATAATAAATCAATCTCAGCAAAAAGCATCTTAGTAATGTGGTTTTTTTGTCCTAGGTCCATGTATAAAAATTAATGCCATCTATGAAATTTATCAAATTTTATTGTAATGATTGGAAGACATCAAATGCAACAATGTAATACGAGGTTACCATGTCAAAGACAATATCAAATAGTAAAAATGTTTGTGCCTGTGTGGGGGTGTGTGTGTGTGTACCATAGTTATAAAGTTTATTCCAATCAATTATACTCATAGTCATAACCTTTGAAGAAAATATCCTATGCTCAATTCAAGGGATTCTTCTTCTATGGCAATACTTTTGGGTTCATTTTGATGAAGTACCATAATGACCATTAGCTAGGGGATCATTTTCTTTTAGTCCTTCTGTTGGACATTATGAAGGATATGACCAATTTTGAGCCATCTTAAAGAGTCACCAATGTATGTGGCCCATGGTAAAGCACATTGTATACCATTATCGATAAGTCCATTATCGTGCATCTTCAATATCCTAATTAGACTTTATAAAGTGTATAACCAATTTTTAGCCCTCTTAAGGAGTCGATGTAATGGTACCCATAAAAAAAACAAAGTGCATACCATTACCATAATCATGGATATGTTATCGTTCCAATATATACACACACAGGTGGACTACATCTTGAGACACAAAAGCTATCCATTTGAGTAGACATACATCTCCATAAAGCTATCTTTTTTAGTATACATCTCTTTCTCTTTCTCTTCCTCTCTCATTTCCTCCCCCTCTCTCTCCCTCTCCCTCTCTTTCTCTCTCATTTCCTCTCCCTCTCACAATATATCCTAACACTCTCCAAAAGCAAAAGGGAGAGAGAGAGAGAGAATGCACTCTCCCTCCCTCTCCCTCTCCCTCTCCCTCTCTTTCTCTTTCTCTTTCTCTTTCTCTTTCTCTCCCTCCCTCTCCCTCTCCCTCTCTTTCTCTCTCTCTCCCTCTCTTTCTCTCTCATTTCCTCTCCCTCTCACAATATATCCTAACACTCTCCAAAAGCAAAAGCGAGAGGGAGAGAGAGAATGCACTCTCCCTCCCTCTCCCTCTCCCTCTCTTTCTCTTTCTCTCCCTCTCTCATTTCCTCCCTCTCCCTCTCCCTCTCCCTCTCCCTCTCTCTCCCTCTCTTTGTCTTTGTCTTTGTCTTTCTCTTTCTCTTTCTCTTCCTCTCTCTCTCTCTTTCTCTCCCTCCCTCTCCCTCTCCCTCTCTTTCTCTCTCATTTTCTCTCCTAAACAAGCAAAAGAGAAAGTGATTTAAACCTTAAATAAGCAAAAGAAGGAGAGAGGAAGACTCACCAATGAGATATGGCGACTGTGGGGCAGCTCCTCTTCGCGATGAAGGCTCCTCCTCTCCTTCGCGAACAACAGCGGCGGCCACGGCGGCAAGTCTTCTTCCTCTCCTCTCACGACGGTCGCTTTCTCTCTCACTCTCACTCTCAAAATACAAAACGCAAAAACGCGAAATAAAGCCGCGCTCGATTTCGGCTTGTTTTTTTCCCTGTGGAGTGTCGTTATTTGCATCGCAAAAGCGACGCAAATAGCGATGCCAATAGCGATGCCGCTACCCGCGTCACTACCCACCGTCACTATAGGCTTAAATCCTTGTAGTGTGAGTGTTAGTCCCATGGAACTCTTCATAAAAGGTATCATATTTCAACTTACATTGCAAATAAGAAATGTTACAACAATCATGTGGTTGTTGTAAGGAGAGTAATGGTTGTCATTGGAGCTCAATGTGATTATTGAAGTTGCCAAGCCCAAATGGTGATCCAATGCAAGTTCCCTAAGGTGTAGTGCGGCTGGTCAAAGTGTTGCAGTGTGATTGTGTAATGTTGAGCATGTGATCACAACCTATGATTTTATGGTTGTGCATTGGTTGTGTGCTATGTGTTTTAGGTTATGTTCATATCCTACGTATGCATCAAATAAATTGAGATTGTGTGTAAAGTGAAATTAAAGTCAAAAGAGTATCTATCTACTTGTGAGACACTCGTAGTAGTGTGTGGAGAATGGAAGAAGAAGCATATGGATTGAGTCTCCATATCTTGTGCCTATTTTTCTTATGTCACATTTCTATGCTAAGTCTTTTCATTTGTATCAAAGTGGGAGTGGAAAATCAAATTAAGAAGTGAACCACAAGCAAGGTCTACATCAAATGCAATCTTGTTTTCCATATTCACTAAATTAGGTACAAATCTTCATCTAATCAACCCAAAAGAAGTGTATAAATCAAAAGAGCCATTGCAGCATGAATTTGGGGGCTCCATTGCTCGTTTTGGATGCATTGGGGAAGCCATTAAAGGCTACAAATCATGTATGACAACAACGTTTAAAGTGGATTTTGGTTTCAAATCAAGTCATGTATTGATGCCAAAAAGCAAGGTGGTTGGTTAAGCTATGGGCCTACTTGAGCCCAAAAGCACAAAGGCAACTTGCAATAGAAGCACATGACCTACTTATTGAAGAAGCAAGGGACTTATCTTTTACAGAGAGAGAAGAGAGTTTGATGATTTATTTTGTGGTTAGTGGTAGAGCTAGTTTCACTCATATGGTACCTAAGAATATTCTCAATGATAATGGGGGATAAGTCTTTCTTTTTAAGAATTATATTAAAACCTTAATCTAAGATTTAGCCCCTCCCCCCACTTAACTCTTTTTACTCTAAGACAAATTAGAAGTAGTTCAAACAGTTTGTGTTCACACTAGCAACCTCTGTTGAGTTGGTTATTTTAGGAAATTGATTTCACACTTAGCTTGTGGTGAATTGGTTCAAAATCTGGGTATTCATACTGTAGAGCACTTGATCTAGCTAGTTGTTGTGAAGAGAAAAATGATAGTTTCTATGCAACTTTTGGAAATAATTTTGAAGGTTAAAAAAAGTACAAATTTTTTATTTAAAAGTTACTACATATGCATTTCAAATACCTTAGTCCCGCACATAAAGAAGGAAAGAACTTGTAAGGATATATGGGAGAATATGGCACTTATATGAAGGCAAAAAAGATACAGCTAAAGCAAAGGTTACATAGTGCATAGCATGGAAATTAGAGCATTAGTTATTATATTATAAAGATTAAGAAAATTGCAAAGAATCTTACTTTAATTAATACACCTATTGATTATGATGACATGTTTTCAATCACTCTAAAGGAGTTAGCCTTACATATAAGTCCTTGGATACTTCTATTTCTATGAGAGGTGGCTCTATGACTGATTTTGAGGAGTTGATTGCATTGCTACTCACAAAATAATTAAATCTTGTCCTTAATGCATCCAGCAACGGGGAAAAAAATAGTGTTGGCAATGTGTTTTATCATCAGACAGGACGTGGTGGTCCTTCTAGAGGTAGATAATCTTCTTGTGGTCAAGTAGATGCCTTTTTTCATGGTCATAACTCTTTTGGATGTGAAGATTTCATGCCATCTCGAGGCAATAGAAGAGCCTTCTGTGTAGAGGTGGACAATGATCTATCTACATAGAGATGGTGCATGCCATTATTATGGATAGTTTGGTCATTATTAGAAAGAATGCTATCACACTACAAGGATATAGGGGAATAGCGATGGCCCATTGAGATGTATATCAGCGGAAATGCGACACAAATAGCAACGGTACTCAGAGCTTTAAAAAAGGATCGAAACTCGAGCGCAACATTTTGTTGTGAAGAGCGAAAGAGTGAGAGAAAGAGATCGTGTGTTTGTGAGGGAGAGGGAGAGAAAGAGAGAAAGAGGGAGAATGAGAGCTTCTCACCATTGTTGCCATTGCTACCGCTCGCAAAGAAGAGGAGAAAGTGCGCAAAGGGCGAAGATGGACCGTCGCGAAGAGAAGATGAAGAATCCATCCTCGGGCCTTTGCAGTGAGTACATGCTCCATCTTGGTTTGTTCTTGTTCTTTCTTCTTTTCTTTTGTTTGTTTTTATTCAGAATGAGGTGCATCGAGGGAGAAAGAGAGAAAATGAGAGAGGGAGAAAAAGAAAGGAAAATGAAGAAAGAATGAGAGAGAGAGAGAGAGAGAGAGAGAGAGAGAGAGAGAGAGAGAGAGAGAGAGAGAGAGAGAGAGAGGAAGGGAGGGAGGGAGAGAGAGAGGAGAATGAATGAGAAAACACGAGGGGGTAGAGAGAAACAAAGAGAGGGTTTTTTTTTATTTTTTCTTCTTATTTTTTGTTTATTTTTCTTTTAAATGATGTGCATTGAGAGAGAAAGAGAGGAAATGAGATAGGAAATGAGAGAGAGAGAGAGAGAGAGAGAGAGAGAGAGAGAGAGAGAGAGAGAGAGAGAGAGAGAGAGAGAGAGAGAGAGAGAGAGAGAGAGAGAGAGAGAGAGAGAGACAGAGAGAGAGAGACATGAAAGATAACAAAGAAAGAAGAAAGAGAGAGGGAGGGAGGGAGGGAGGGAGAGAGCAGAATGAGTGAGAAAACACGAGGGGGTGAAGAGAAACAAAGAGAGGGTTTTTCTTGAGAATGAGGTGCACTAAGGGAGAAAGATAGAAAATGAGAGAGGGAGAAGAAGAAAGGAAAAGACAGAGAGAACGAGAGAGAGAGAGAGAGAGAGAGAGAGAGAGAGAGAGAGAGAGAGAGAGAGAGAGAGAGAGAGAGAGAGAGAGAGAGAGAGAGAGAGAGAGAGAGAGAGAGAGAGAGAGAATAAACATGAAAGATAACAAAGAAATGGGGAGAGAGAGAGAGGGGGGAATGAGAAAGGAGAATGAGAGAGAAAACATAAGGAAGTGGAGAGAAACAAAGAGAGGGGCAACAAAGAAAGAGACAGAGAGAGAAAGAAAGATAGAAAATGAGAGAGGGAGAATAAGAAAGGAAAAGGAAAAGAGAACCAGAGAGAGAGAGAGAAAGAGAGAGAGAGAGAGAAAGAGAGAATAAACATGAAAGATAGCAAAAAAATGGGAAGAGAGAGAGAGAGAGAGAGAGAGAGAGAGAGAGAGAGAGAGAGAAAGAGAGAGGAGAATGAGTCAGAAAACATAAGGGGGTGGAGAGAAACAAAGAGAGGGGCAACAAAGAAAGAGAGATAGAGAGAAAGAAATATAGGAACTGAGAGAGGGAGAAGAAGAAAGGAAAAGGAAGAGAGAACAAGAGAGAGAGAGAGAGAGAGAGAGAGAGAGAGAGAGAGAGAGAGAGAACATGAAAGACAACAAAGAAATGGGGAAAGAGAGAGAGAGAGAGAGAGAGGGAGGGAGGGAGGGAGAGAGGAGAATGAGTGAGAAAACGTAAGAGGGTGGAGAGAAACAAAGAAAGGGGCAACAAAGAAAGAGAGAGAGAGAAAGAAAGAAAGAGAAAGGGGAGAGAACATAATACGAAGAGTGCAAAGTGTAAAAATATTACACGGCGCAGCGAACAGAATCTGAGAAAGAGATAGAGAGTACACAACAGATAAGAGGAGAATCAGTAAAATTCTTTAACTCCAAACAACTGATACAAAGATGGCTCTGTCCACCCGTGCGCTTCCAATGAATGAAGCTTAGATGGCGATCTAGACAGAAGATAGGTGAAGAGCTTAAGGCTAGCTGGAACAACAACTCTGACTGGGTGAAAGATAAGTGTCAGATGGCTGCGAAGGGGTTTAGCTTTTATAGCCCGCGAAGGTCGTTAGGTCGGCCTGCTGACCGACCTACCATATGAGCCTCCACTAGTCGGCCAGGGAATATTCCAGGGAATATTCCCTTTACCATCGGGCCGGGGGCCCCGGACCCCACAATAGGGGCCCCTTTTAACTCCCTTACTACGCAACTCAATGCAATGTGCCTCGAGTTGCTACCAACTTAACCACTCTGTCTAACCCAAAGATTAGACCCACAATGGTCACCTTTTTGCCATCCGGTCACATAGACCTCATCTGATATACAAGTCAGGACTCCACCAATGTCCGGGCTCACACTTGGCTTCTCCTCATAATGGGGGCCTTACAACTTTGAGCACCATGGATCATTGGTAGTACCTAATGAGGGTGGGGCATTGATCATATCTAACACCCCCCCTCAATGTCCACCCATAGGTGAACTATCTCCTCGGCCCAATGCCGAGTCTCTGAAGATGAACTTGAAGCAGATCCTTCGTAAGTGCTTTGGTGAAGATATCTGCTCCATTCTCCTCTGTTGGACAGTAGACCAATTCCACTATCCCATCCTCCATCAAATCACGCACATAGTGATACTGGATCTCTATATGTTTGGTGCGTGCATGAAACACTGGATTTTTGGCAATGGCGATGCAACTCTGATTGTCACATCTCAGCACAGTTGGTTCTTCATCCTGCACTCCCATATGCCATAGAATCCTTCTCAACCATACGGCCTCACATGCAGCAAAACAAGCTGCCTTGTACTCTGCTTCGGTAGAAGATAATGCCACTGTTGGTTGCTTCTTACTAATCCAAGAGAAAATTCCTGAACCCAAAGAGAAACAATAACCAGAAACTGACTTCCTGGAATCAATGTCTCCTGCCCAATCTGAGTCACAGTTCCCCACAAGAGAAGTTCCGAAACTGTATGTGATACCATAGTCAAGAGTTTTCTTCAAGTATCTGAGCACCCGCATCCCAGCCTTCCAATGACTCTCATGAGGTTTGTTTGAGAACCTGCTCAAAACACCAACAGCAAAACTGATATCTGGTCTGGTGTTACACAAGTAGATTAGACTGCCGACCAACCTCCTATACCTCCCAATGTCTGCTAGTGCTGATGTATCCTCAACGGATAACTTTACATTCACCTCCATAGGTGTAGCTATCTCCTTGCACTCGGTCATGCCAAATGCCTTCAAGATCTCCCATGCATACTTCTTCTGAGAGATGAAGATCTTTCCTGGCTCTTGCCAGACTTCAATCCCCAAACAATAGTGCAGCAAGCCCAAGTCTGTCATTTCAAACTCAAAACTCAAAGCCTTTCGAGTTTGGTTGATCATATCTTCATAGTCACCTGTAATAAGAAGGTCGTCCACATATAGGACAATCACTACAGACTTTTTACCATCCCTGTAAACATACAAGTTAGCATCTGAGGCACATCTTTTGAAGTTTAGGTTTAAAAAGAACCTATCTATCCGTTGGTACCATGCTCTGGGGGCTTGTTTCAGCCCATACAATGCCTTCTTCAGTTTACACACTTTGTTCTCAGAATGGGGGGCCTCAAACCCTGGTGGCTGAGCCACGTACACCTCCTCCTTGAGGTCACCATTTAAGAACGCTGACTTAACATCCATTTGGTACACTGGCCACTTCTTGTGGGCAGCCACTGCAAGTACCGTGCGAATAGTGGTCATTCTGGCAGTTGGGGCAAATGACTCTTGAAAATCAAACCCTTCAACTTGTGAAAATCCTTGGGCAACCAGTCTAGCTTTGTACTTTTCTAAGGTACCATCAGCCTTGTACTTTACCTTCCAGATCCACTTGGTGCCAATAATCTTCCGCTTTGCTGGCCGATCCACTAGCTCCCAAGTGTCATTCTTCATTATGCTGTCATACTCCGCCTGCATAGCAGCCTTCCATGATGGATCTGCAAGTGCTTCTTCTAAGTCAGTTGGCTCCTTTACTTCTCTCATAATCTCAACCATCAAGGCCATGTTGACTATGTGAGCAGAAGCCCTCCTTTGCTCCTCTATTCTCTGAGACCTCCTTGGTCCGTCTGCCTTCTCCTCAACAGATGCAGGCATAGGATTATTGTGGTCATAGAGCTGCTTCACCCAGCGCGGCAATGGCTTTTCCGGTGGGGTGATGTCAGGTTGGTGAACTTTTTCCTCATCATCTGAAGATGATGCTTCCTCCTCCTTAAGGATAGGGATAGCTCTCGGGACAGGTTCATAGTGGACTACTTCTTCGCTTGATGATAAAGTGGAAGACCTTGCCTTCTCCTCCTCCACTGTATGCGGCTCCTCCTTGAACACCACATCACGGCTCGCGATGATCTTCTTTGCCTCTTGGTCATATAACTTGTAAGCCTTCTGCTCATCACTATAACCCAAGAAGATACATTTTCTGCTTTTTGGTTGTAACTTGTTTCTCTTCTCATCTGGAACATGTGCATAACATTCACATCCAAAAATTCTGAAATGTGAAACAGATGGTTTCTTACCAGTGTAAGCCTCATGAGGTGTTTTTCCCTTGAGAGCCTTTGTGTAGCTCCGATTTAGAATGTAGACTGCAGTATTAACAGCTTCAGCCCAAAAATGGTTAGGCAATCCCTTGCCCTTTAGCATGCATCTTGCCATCTCCACAATGGTACGATTCCTGCGTTCCACAACACCATTCTGCTGAGGTGTGTGAGGCGTCGTCAATTGACGCTTGATCCCTTTGCTCTTGCAAAAGCCTTCAAACTCCTTTGAGTTGAACTCACCACCACCATCTGTTCTAAATTTCTTCACACTTTTCCCTGTTTCATTCTCAACAAGTATTAGCCATTCTTTAAACTTACCAAAAGCTTGAGCCTTATCACGAAGGAAGTACACCCACATCTTCCTACTGTAGTCATCGACAATCAACATAAAATAAGAAGATCCCCCCAAGGCCTGTGTAGGCATCTTACCACACAAGTCAGCATGCACCAACTCTAGAGGAGCATGTGCTCTATTCTTGCTTTCTTGTGGAAATGCCTTTCTCTGTTGCTTGCCCATCATACAAGCTTCACATGGTTCCTTCAATTCAGTTATTGTAGGTAGGTGAGCAACCATACCTTGCTTTTGCATCTCCTTCAATACTGCAAATCCGATGTGTCCAAACCTTTCATGCCAAAGCTTACTTGTGCCCACTCCAGCGGTGGCTGTAAGAGCACTTAGCTCATACAGGTTGTTCCTTCTTTCTCCTTTGCCAACAATTGTGCCAGCACTATCAATAATTTCTGCACCTGTCTTCTTGAACCTCACTTCATGACCAAGATCAGTTATGGCAGCAACTGATAAGAGATTTCTCCTGATTTCGGGAACATACAACACATTTGAAAGCTTTTTGACTTCACCATTTGCAGCAACAAAAGAAATAGTACCTGTGCCCGCAGCAGGGCATTTAGCATCATTTCCAACCGTCACAGTGATGGATTCTTGTAGAGGCTGCATAGAACTGTATAGACCTTTCTTGTTGGTCATGTGACGGGAGGCCCCACTATCCAACACCCAAGAGTCAGTGGTAGATTCTTCTTGCGCCGAGGAGCACACTTCCTCAATGGTCGCCATGAATAATTCCAACTCTGCTTCAGCCGTATTGGCTGTCTCTTTCCCTTTACTTTTAAGGGTACCATTCTTTTCATCTGCCTTCTTGACACGACAATCTGCAATTGCATGTCCTTTCTTCTTACAGTAGAAGCACTCTCCTTGAAACTTCTTCTTGCCGCCCTTCTTCTTTTTGTCACCATCATTTTTGGTGGAGGAAACACCTTTGCCTTTTTCATTGGCAGAGAATGCAGCATCTCCATTGTTGCTTCCTTCTCGGGCTTTCAGCCTCAACTCCTCCTCCATTAATAATGCACAAAACTCCTCAAAAGTCAAAGCTTGAGGTCTCACCTGAGTATTAAGGGCAGTTACTAGTCCATCAAACTTTTGTGGACAAATCCGAAGACACCTCCGAGCTAGCTCTTCGCTAGTCTTTTGTATCCCAGCGCCAGCCATCTGGTCGCGTAGATTCTTAATCCGAGTGATGAATGCTTCAACCGTCTCTCCTTCAGCAAACTTCTCCGCTGCTAGTTGATTCTCCAAGTTTTGAATCCTTGTTTGGTTTCGTGTTTCATACTGACTCCTTAGTACATTCCAAGCCTCCGACGCTTTGGTTGTATGCTGAATCAGAGTCAAAACACTGTCAGAACAGCTTGTAACTAAGGCACACAATGCATCTGCATTCCTTCGTTTCCAAGCTCGTAGAAGATCTGCATTCGGAGGAATCATCACACTAGGATTTGATGGGTCGGGGGTAGGCTGTGGTTCTGCGTCAGTCCCCAGCACAGTCTCCAGAAGCTCATAAGAATCAAGGATAGTAGTAATTTTGAACTTCCACAAGGTGTAGTTTGTACCATCTAACTTGCCTTCGCTGAAGGTTGGTGGACGAATCCTCAGTGTTTGAATAGCCGGTACAGCAGCACCACCTCCTGCACCGCTTCCGGATGCGCCAGAACTGCTTCCCGGAGTCGACATCGTTTCTCTTTGCTGTTGAAGCCTTTGCCTCTTGCACGCTCTCCGATCTCTAGAGCCCCCTGGGCTCTGATACCATGTAAAAATATTACACGGCGCAGCGAACAGAATCTGAGAAAGAGATAGAGAGTACACAACAGATAAGAGGAGAATCAGTAAAATTCTTTAACTCCAAACAACTGATACAAAGATGGCTCTGTCCACCCGTGCGCTTCCAATGAATGAAGCTTAGATGGCGATCTAGACAGAAGATAGGTGAAGAGCTTAAGGCTAGCTGGAACAACAACTCTGACTGGGTGAAAGATAAGTGTCAGATGGCTGCGAAGGGGTTTAGCTTTTATAGCCCGCGAAGGTCGTTAGGTCGGCCTGCTGACCGACCTACCATATGAGCCTCCACTAGTCGGCCAGGGAATATTCCAGGGAATATTCCCTTTACCATCGGGCCGGGGGCCCCGGACCCCACAATAGGGGCCCCTTTTAACTCCCTTACTACGCAACTCAATGCAATGTGCCTCGAGTTGCTACCAACTTAACCACTCTGTCTAACCCAAAGATTAGACCCACAATGGTCACCTTTTTGCCATCCGGTCACATAGACCTCATCTGATATACAAGTCAGGACTCCACCAATGTCCGGGCTCACACTTGGCTTCTCCTCATAATGGGGGCCTTACAACTTTGAGCACCATGGATCATTGGTAGTACCTAATGAGGGTGGGGCATTGATCATATCTAACACAAAGAAAGGGGGAGAAAACCAAGACTTAAGTTTGTGTTAATGTTGTTGAGTTACAAGAGAAGAAATCCCTTCTCAAACAAATTAAGAAAGAAAAAAAGAATGAGAACAAAAACAAATTGTTTGTTGTAACATAGACAAAATGAAAAACAATGAAGGCCGTGATGTTCAAGATCGTGAGGCGTATCTTAATCAGTGTGTCCCATGTCCTTGCTCTCAATGGAAGCTGGCAATTAGACGAAAGCGTCTCTTGTCTATAGAACACGTACGATGCTTCCACGAGTTTCGATCGGAGATAATTGATCAACCAATCTCAGACTTTGAGAAAACGGTAGTCTTATTGTGTATCAATCATGCATTATATTTGCAAACTAATTGAATATCTGGTGCGCAGATCGGACGCAGGTAGCTCACGTAGTGAATTCCCAAAGGTACCCAAGAACAAAGCACTCTACTTTTTAGCACAAAGACCAATGTAAAAACAAGCACGACATGAGACAAGAGACAAATTGGGTTGAATCTCCCCCATGCCTTGTGTGAGCGCTTCACAAAGCATGTATTTAATATATATTTTCAATCTTTTTGCTCAAAAATAGCCCAATTACAAAAATATGACAAGCTTTTAGCTTTTGAGTTTGCTTTCTACCAAAAATAGGAAAATAAAGCTAATGGATGGTGCCCAAAGAGTCTGGCACGCCCAATCTCAATGTCCAAATAAAAATAACATATCCAGGCGCATAAGCGCATACAAAATAATAATAAATAGTCGATGTCTCTATAGACATAATCAAAATATAGGCGTGGCGCCTATCAAAATATAGTCCAAAGATCAGAAACCCGCTAGACTCCAATGCTTTCCTCCGCCACTGCTGCTATCTCTACACATCAACTGAAGCATTCACAATCGTTAGTAAAATAACACAATTAAACCGACAAAAGTGAATACCTAGCAGTCTTCAGCTACATAAATAAATCAACTGGTTAGAAATAAATCCTAACCTTAATTTATTACGAGTGCGCACTCTAAACTCATAAACGTTTATTAATTTAATATGCATTTTGCGGAATCACCCGCTATGGAATCACCCATGTACACACTAAATTAATGAAACGCCCGAAAAGGACAGGCGTCCCCATCAACTTCTCGCACAAAGAATCCTCTTTGCGTATGAGCCCCGGTCATCTAAGTTTACGGAATCCACCGTAAAACCTCACGGAATCCACCGTGGAATATGCCTCCTGGCATCATACCCCCGGGGTGGGATAGCAATTGACCTCAATTGCTATTAGCTCAATGTGGAGCTAACAGAGTGGGGAAAGCATTTAAGTCTCTAGCGTGCATCCATTGTGCTTCTTCTACAGGATGGTTCTTAAATTTCACGAGATATCTAGAGTACCTTCGGCCAGTTCTAGTGGTCATGTAATCAGTGTCTATAATAGCTTCTGGTTCAAGGATTTCAGTTTCTTCTTGTAATAAAGGTGGGTTTTCATAGACAGGGTGGATAGGTAATTGTCCTCTAAATGGTCTCAATAAACTAATATGAAAGGTATTATGAATTTTCCAATGTGATGGCAGTTCTAACTTGAATGCATTGTCATTAATCTTATGAATGATTCTAAATGGTCCGTAGAATCTAGGGGCTAATTTGACAACTGGATGTCTATCTACACTTTGCAGTCTACGCTTTTCTATTCTAAGCCAAACATAATCATCAACTTTGAAATTCATGGCTTGTCTTTTCTTGTTGGCTTGTTTGGTATATGATTGTTGGGCTTTAGCAATCATATCCTTTACCTCATCAAAAATAGTGTTATGCATAACAGCAATATCATCGGCACTCTGTATTCTATTAGACAAAGATGCAACAGGTGTAGATAATCTATGTCCATAAATAACTTCAAAAGGTGCTTTCTTTGTAGATGTGTGCGGGGTATTATTATATGCAAACTGTAATAAATGTAAATGAGTATCCCATGTCTGAGGTTTAGAGATAGTGTATGCACGTAAAAGATCTAAAATAGTGCTATTTGTGGCTTATGTTTGTTCATTTGTTTCTGGATGAAATGCAGATGAGAAATCAATCTTTGTGCCTAGATTTGCAAACAGTGTAATCCAGAAATTATTACAAAATTTAGAATCTCTATCTGAAATAATCACTTTCGGCAATCCATGGTTAGTAAAAACAATTTTAAAAAATAACTGTGCTGCTTGTGATGCTGTTAAAGTTTTCTTACATGCAATGAAATATGCTTGCTTACTAAATCTATCTACAATTGTCCAAATCATGTCATGGTTAGATTTAGTATTTGGTAAGCCAGTAATGAAATCCATAGATATATGTTCCCAAGGTTTAGATGGAATAGATAAAGGCATTAATAACCCATACTGTTTACCATGATGTCTCTTTATTCTTTGACAAATCAGACATTCAGAAACAAAATTAGACACATCTGCATCCATATGCGGCCAATAAAAATCTTCAGTTAACATGCGTAATGTAGAAATGATACCTCTATGACCTTGATATGGGGGACAATGAATTTCATTTAAAACAAAAGATCGGAATGGAATAGTAACACACAGTCTCTTTTCAAAGAACATGAATCCATCATTATATGACAATGAATCAACAGGAATGAAATTATTTTGAACTAATTTTTGCCAATCAGAATGAAAAGTAAGATCCTGGTGATATGTGTCTTTCATAGCAATCAAAGAATCAAAAGATATGATAGAAATATTATGAATTGCAGGTCTTCTACTTAATGCATCAGCAACTACATTTTCTTTTCCAGGTTGGTATTGAATGATAGGATGGAAACTTTGAATGAATGAAGCCCATTTGATATGGCGGTCAGAAATTTGGGGTTGGCTAAGTAGATGTCTAATGCTTTGCTGGTCAGTCTTTATCATGAATTCTGAACCCATTAAATAATGCTTCCATTGTTTCAATGCTTGGACAACTGCTAAGAGTTCCTTGTCGTAAGTGGAATATTTGAGCTCAGAGGGTTTCAGCTTAGAACTAGAATATGCTATTGGATGGTTATCTTGCATTAACACGGCTCCTATTCCTGATCCGCTAGCATCGGTCACAACTAAAAAGAATGGTCTGTTAAAGTCAGGCAATTGTAGGACAGGGGCATTGGTCAATGCACGTTTAAGTAAATCAAAGGATTTCTGCTGATTTTCAGTCCATTGATAAACAATGCATTTCTTAAGAAGTTTGGTCAGTGGTAAAGCAAGTAATGAGAAATTACGTACAAACTTCCTATAGAAACTAGCAAGACCAAGGAATGAGTGTAATTCATGTACATTTTTAGGAATAGGCCAATGCAATATTGCGTCAATTTTCTTAGGATCAACTTTTATTCCTTCTTTTGATACAATATGACCTAGATATTCTATTTCTGTCTTAAAGAATTCACTCTTGTCAGGATTTGTAAACAATTGATTTTCTTTCAGTAATTGAAAAACTAATGATAAATGCTCATAATGCTCTTTTTCACTTTGACTGAACACTAAAATATCATCAAAGAAAACAATCACACAATACTGATATTTTAGAAAAATACGGTTCATCATTCTACTGAAAGTAGCAGGTGCATTAGTTAATCCGAATGGCATAACTAAGAATTCGTAATGGCCAAACTGTGTCCTGAATGCAGTCTTAAATATGTCGGATCTATCTAGCCTCACCTGATGATATCCAGATTTAAGGTCAATTTTACTAAATATAGAAGATCCTTGCAGTTTGTCCATAAGGTCATCAACTCTAGGTATAGGATACCTATTCTTTACAGTGATCTTGTTTAATGCTCGGTAGTCAATACACATCCGATAAGTATTATTCTTTTTCTTGACTAAGAGCACAGGTGCACCGAATGGGGAACTGCTAGGTCGAATTAAGCCTCTATTTAGTAATTCTTCTACTTGACTCTGGATTTCTTTTTGCTCTATTTGATTGTGCCTATATGGGGCTTTGCAAGGTGGTTGTGTGCCAGGTATTAGGTCAATCTTATGGTCTTCTGGACGTGATGGAGGTAAACCTGGTGGTAGGTCTTCTGCAAAACAATCCTTAAAGTATGCAAGAAATTCCTTGTGCCTAGGGTGCATATGAGTTTCTTTTGCGTGCAATTCATTCACCCAAATGAGATATGATTTAGTATTCTTGCGTAGTGCACGTTTTGCTTGAGTATGCGAAAGCAGTGGAAACATATGAGATGCATGCATACCAAATAATGTAATAGATTTTCCTTGAAAATTTATATTCATTGTGTGTGTGGAATAATCTATATTGGGATTATGTTGGTGTCTCCATGGCATTCCTAGAATAATGTCGCTAGATTGTAATGGGACAACTAAGAAATTTCTTCTTTCAATATATGGACCAATTTGAATTTCTAAATTTTGAACTTCTTGTGTGCCATTGTACCTAGTGCCTAAAAATGTAGCTTTTATGCGATAATGCGTAGGTACTGTATGCAATTTCAATTCCTTTACCAATTTTGCTGAAATAAAATCATGCGTACTACCGTCATCATGCAATACAGTTCTTTATTTTCCATGCACCATACATTTCATAGTCAACAATGAATGTAAAGTAGGCATACCTGGTAAAGTGTCGGAAGTAGTAGTAGGATCATCTTCTTCTTCAGTGAAGTCCGGCATATCCTCATGCTCGTCCTCGTCCATAGCTCCAAGGTAGTTGATATGTGCTGATGGCTTCTTTGAATGACAATTTGCTGCGAGATGGCCTGGCTGGTGACACTTGTAGCATACGATAGGCTTGGCTTTGGTCACATTATTTGCAATGACTGGGAGTCTGGGTATATTTGGATTTGCTTGTTGGATAGGCTTAGGATTTGGATTGATAGTGGATGGTAATGCGGGTGGTTTAGGCCAATTCTTGCAGAAAGATGGTGATGAAAAACGACCTGGATTAAACCTTCTGAAATTGGAATTGAATTGTTTAGATCCATAATTACCGTTTGCTTGGAATGGCTGTGGTCGTCGATCTCTTCCACGTAACTTATCTTCAGTGTCGTGAGCTAAGGAGATGGCATCTTCAAGGGTAGCAGGCTTGAACATATTCACCTCAGCGTAGTAATGTCCAAGAAGTCCAGACATGTACTTCCGCTTATGTGTCGTCTCTGGTACGTCTTCAAGCATGCGTAGCTGTAGGAGTGCATTCCAAAAACGCTCTGTATACTGTGGAATAGGCTCACGGTCGCGTTGTTGAAGTAAATCCCATTGCTTGATTGCCTTCTCATGAAATTGCGGTGGTAGAAAATTTTGCATGAACTTCTTCTTAAAATCTTCCCATGTAGCAGGACATTCTATGCTCTTGCGGACGACAGTCCACCAAAGTGATGCTCTATCTATCAGATGATTAGTAACACACTTGATTTTATCTTTCTCAGGATAAGTTTCCTCATGGAAATAGTCATCAAACTGGCTAATGAATGATAAAACAGTCTTTCCTTCTCTTATGCCATTGAAAGTGCGAAACTTGAAACTTCGTTTACTTATCTTGGATTCCTTGCGAATGGTTTGTGCTTCAAGAGTGGCGTCGATGGTACGGCGTATCAAATCTTCAGCTTGAGGTTCTTCTTTATCAGTGGACGCTCCTTGTAGCTTTGTCAATTGCGCTTGCAAGGCTTGCCTAGCTCTTCGCTCTTCGTCCAATTGTAACATGATAAGATCCAGCTTTTGCTCCATGGTAGGCTCGGGTAGGTCGTCTTCAGCCATAGGATCATCCATATGTGGGGAAGTCATCCTGTAAAACTCAACAAACCTTTCTCACTCAAAATCAGTTAGCGGGATGAGCGTAGCTCAAATTTGGGGTTACAAGGCTATATATTTTTGGGTATTTTCTTCTTCAAATTTTCAGAAATTCTGAAATATTTCTGTCGCTGTTTGCTGAAAGTACTTCAACGAAGTTGCAGATAGGTAAAACAGCTTGCTGCGAACAACTTTCCAGTTCTGAGTTTTTGCAAACGAACAAGTCTTCTAGGAGTTTCGAGCGTTAGTCAGTTCTGATTTAGTCTGACTTGCAGAGTTGCAGACTTAACAGACTTGCAGGGTTGTTGACTTGCTGGACTTAGCCGATTTGCAGGACTTGCAGTACTTGATTAGTGTCGACTTGCGAAACTTGACTTCTGAAGTGTGTGACCCGGAGTTTGCAGACTTGTCAGATCTGTGTGTCTTGTACAACTTGATGAGAGCTTAAGGATTTAAGCTTAATAGTTTAAGCTATGGAGGGGGGGGATTAATTGAAGAAAAAACGGCGCAGTTGATTAGGACGTGGGTAGACGTTTCAGGCCGTCGCGGAATTTTCGGGCCCCCTCTTACACCTCGTGATGAATTTCTTAAGTGATTAAGCTTTCTTCTAAAGCTTAAGTCAAGCTTAAACTTGAGAGAGAAGAGAGAGATGAAATTTTCTCACTGTTTCTTCACGACTTGTTCATGGAGTTGAGGGAGTGGTCCTCCGCCAACAGAGAGTGGTCCTTCGCGATCTGAGAGTGGAAACAGGGGTTCTTGATCACCAGAAGTCTGCCTGTATCGACGGTTCGCGACGAGATTGACTGTAGAGGTCGTTTGTTCCTGGAGCTCCGCCTTCACCCGAGATTGGTAGCGATTGGAAGCCCTTGATCTCTGCTCCGCTCTGATACCACTGGTGCGCAGATCGGACGCAGGTAGCTCACGTAGTGAATTCCCAAAGGTCCCCAAGAACAAAGCACTCTACTTTTTAGCACAAAGACCAATGTAAAAACAAGCACGACATGAGACAAGAGACAAATTGGGTTGAATCTCCCCCATGCCTTGTGTGAGCGCTTCACAAAGCATGTATTTAATATATATTTTCAATCTTTTTGCTCAAAAATAGCCCAATTACAAAAATATGACAAGCTTTTAGCTTTTGAGTTTGCTTTCTACCAAAAATAGGAAAATAAAGCTAATGGACGGTGCCCAAAGAGTCTGGCACGCCCAATCTCAATGTCCAAATAAAAATAACATATCCAGGCGCATAAGCGCATACAAAATAATAATAAATAGTCGATGTCTCTATAGACATAATCAAAATATAGGCGTGGCGCCTATCAAAATATAGTCCAAAGATCAGAAACCCGCTAGACTCCAATGCTTTCCTCCGCCACTGCTGCTATCTCTACACATCAACTGAAGCATTCACAATCGTTAGTAAAATAACACAATTAAACCGACAAAAGTGAATACCTAGCAGTCTTCAGCTACATAAATAAATCAACTGGTTAGAAATAAATCCTAACCTTAATTTATTACGAGTGCGCACTCTAAACTCATAAACGTTTATTAATTTAATATGCATTTTGCGGAATCACCCGCTATGGAATCACCCATGTACACACTAAATTAATGAAACGCCCGAAAAGGACAGGCGTCCCCATCAACTTCTCGCACAAAGAATCCTCTTTGCGTATGAGCCCCGGTCATCTAAGTTTACGGAATCCACCGTAAAACCTCACGGAATCCACCGTGGAATATGCCTCCTGGCATCAATATCATATACAAAAACATTGGATGTGGCTATAAAATTTATACAAGGAGGTGACATCTCACCCCAAGGAGAAATGCATATATTGCAGCCAGTTAACAGAGTTCATGGACGTGCAATGGATGGAGTGCATGAGCCAATCCACCACTTGGAAGACACTACACAGTCTATACTATCAATACCAGAGAAGACAGGCACCCTTTCAGACTTTCCTACAATCTTGGAGCCTGAGAGATGGAGGCAATGATCGATGCATTGATGCCCATGGATGCTGAGACATCTAATCCACTTAAAGAGGAAGCATCCATACAATTATATGATGGGTGTCGAGTATCTTGCCTGAAGATGTTGCTTGCACTCCTAAGTGTGTAAGCAAAATACGGGTGGAGCGATGCGAGTGTGATCGCGTTATTCAGGTACCTTTCACATACTCTTCATTGATTTCTTTTCAGCACCATTATAAAGAATTTTTTTATTTTTTCAAGGTTTTTTATGATTTCTTTTCAGGTTTCTAAAGTATTATATATTACCACTTGGAAATACCATGCCTAAGTCTCATGATGATGCACGACATGTTTTACAAAAGCTTGGCATGGTCTATAACAACATCCATGCATGTGTCAATAACTGCGTACTGTTTCGAGGAGAGTATGAGACTATGGAGACAAGTCCAAAGTGTGGTGGTCACAGGTATCGAAGGGACTTGCAAGAGAAAACCATCCCTTAGAAAGTTCTTAGACACTTTTCACTTATCCCCCGTATGCATCACATGTTTCATACATCGGGCTTGGTGAGCTTGACAATGTGGCATGCATAAAATAGATCCACAGATGGAGTCCAACGAATATCAGCAGATTCACACACATGGAGCCACATTGACTCTACCTTTCTAGGCTTTGCACGAGAGCCAAGGAATCTTCGGCTTGGTCTTGCTATGGATGGCATGAACCCATTTGGTCTCCGCTCAACTTCTTACAGTGTATGGCTTGTAGTCCTTGTTAACTACCACATCCCACCATGGCTTTCTACGAAGAAAGGACATCTGATCCTTAGCTTGTTCATTCATGGCCGTTACAAAGTCAAGAATATGGATGTCTATCTTCGTCCATTAGTCGATGAGCTTAAGATTTTGTGGGAGGAGGGGGTATCCATGGAAGATATGAGCAAGCGCGATGGTCGATGGTCCGCCAATATACAAGCCATTCTCATGTGGACCATGCATGACTTTCCGGGATTCAAGGAGTGCTCAGGTAAGTAGGCTTCTGTTCTCGTTGGTCATATCTATCATAGCTCGTTCAAGTTTGTATTTACAAGATATAGGTGTTGGGATGACAGGTCTGCTCAAGGTATCATGCATGTCCATTGTGTGGGCCATAGTTAGACTCCCAAAGGTTACGAACTATGAAGAAGATGGTATATCAAGGACATGCTGCTTTCTTACCGGAGGGTCATGAACTGAGGGAAGGTTTTCTTGGATAGCCTCTAGCACGAATGAATGCCCAAAGCTAGTACAAGTTGAAAATGGTCCACATGGAGTCACATCCAAATAGAATGTGATAGTTCTCAATTTTCTACGAGTTGCTATTTTGGACCCACTTACAAATCAACCACTTGTTGGATCCCATGCATATTTTCAAGAATGTGGGCAACTTACTATGGGACCACATCACAGGAAAGAGAGACAATGTAAGGGCACGAATAGATTTGAAGGAGGTAGGCAAGATGGAGGCACTTTGTTAGCCATAGTCGAGTGCTGATGGTTGCTTGCAACTACCTCGTGCTCCTTGGGTTTTTTCCACTAAAGAAGATCACATTATGAGGTAAATTATCAGGTCTATCCGTACTCCAATGGGTATGGTGTGTTCTCTCATATCTGCTTTTTCTAAAGATGACCAACTATCAGGGCTAAAATCCCATGATTGGCATAAGATATGTCAGGTTTGTACTACGAATGGATTGTAAGTGGCCTGCATATTTTGCTATCGAGTCTAGTCACTGTTCGTAATGCTTTTTCATTTATGGCAGTTTATACTCCCGATCTCGATCGCATGATGCCTCACTCCAAAAATATATAGGGCGATTTACAAGTTGTTAAATTCAATGCAATGGATCTCATACAAGGAGATAAAGACATCCTCTATTCAATTTGCAAGGTCGGGAGTAGTGGAGACGGTTCCACTAGCATGCTCATGATACAAACCCACCTCCTAGTGCATCTTGTAGATGAAGTGGAGATTGCGGAGCGTATCCATATGTGATGAATGTTCTTCTTGAAACACTTTATGAAAACCCTAAAAGGCTTTGTGCGACAACAAGCTCGGCTAGCTAGAAGGTAGCATGGCTAAAGATTGGTTGGTGTGTCTGAGGCGTTAGTGTATATTTTATAGTGGCTACCAACGATGGATTCAGACAACAATATACTATGGTCACTAAAGAACGATGATAGACTAACTGGAGATGTGGTGGAAATGGGATAGAAAAAAGGATAGATGCTGCAATGGAGGAGAAAGTGAAACATTTTTTAATGTTGCACCATGCCTCCATGGAGATGTGGCTCACTAAGTACGAGCAAGCCAGGAAAGATTGGGAAGAAGCGTGATCCAAATTTTGACATAGTTCATGCCATTGACCTAATTATAGCCTCTCACAAAGGGGTGGAGGTCTCTACTGAGGAGTGGAAATTCTAGAGGGCATGTAGTCCAAAGGTGACCATATGTTTAGAAGCTATTGTATATAGATTTTATATGTGACAACTAATTAACCATTTCAATGTACAATATAAAATATACAGTATCGTGTTCTCATGCAGATGACATTTCTACATGGAGCATATCAACAAAATGCACTTCACAACAGATTGTGGTTGGTGTTAGGGCAAAGTTCAAGCAAGAGAGTTGACAGCAAGCCACGGATCCAAACATCGTTATCGATGAGATGGAGTATTTTGGAAACTTGCAAAGTATTATTACGGTGGATTAGTGTAGCTTCTCCATGATTATATTTGATGTGCAGTGATTCAAAGTGGTACTGAAAAGAGCCTGGGCAACTATTCGACGAGGTCCATCTGGATTTCTCGAAATAGATTCCAAGAAATAGATCTGTACTACATGTTTGTCTTGTTGGCCCATTGTGAACAAGTGCATGAACTATTTTCTAAAATTTTATTATGACATGGTATATGTCACAAATGTTAAATCTCTCTTGTATGTGATTTTGAACATGTAATTTTCTATCTAAACCCTCGACAACCTCAATGGTGGTATGTTGTACCTTTAGCTCCCCAAAGTGCGAGAGTATATAATGAAAGCAATGTTTGCAACATAGATGAGGACAATATGCAAATAGAGGGGTCGATATTGCAAGGGGCCCCGAAGGTCGCCCAAAGCTTGGAGCATGTATAGAAGGCAGAATTGAGTAACAATGATGGAAAGACAAGAGGCCAAGAATTCTTTAATAATACGGTGGACTCGTCCTTTTGTACTGACCTTTCTATCGACCTTCCAATGTATGCAGAGTTGTATCAAGACATTGACATGGGACCATATGCTACGTCATACTTATAGCATCCACCTACTCAATTTGTTGATGAATCGCTTATAAGGGTACTCTAGAATATGCATTTTAAGTAATATCTTTTTTTTAAGAATTATATTACCATGCTTTGGTTGAATCTATATATTGATTATACTGACATCAATTTTTGTTTGTGCAGGTGACCTTTGTGGATATTTAGACAACACGATGAGTCGAGGGATGAGTGATGAGAAGCTACATGAGATCTTCACACGTATGTCTCGAGATCAGATGGCTTGACTCAGAGATATAGCAAACCAGGACCTGTCTTGAATACCATCAAGCCGTTCCATTACATCTACTTTTGCACACTCTGATACTTCGGTTTCTAGTAGACGAGGTCGATACTCCAGTTGGGCAGACGGAGGGAGTGGTTATGGGGGATGCTACGGAGACGTGGATATGTTGACCCCATAGTCGGCTTGAGATACAGGTGCTACTCCTCACTCTCGTGCAGGTTCGAGAAAGGGTGGCTCCGGTGGTTGTTGTGGAGGTACCAATGTAGTATCTCCATCTCGTTGTTCTGCTGGAGTTGTATCACCTATGGGATTTGTCACACCTATGGGGATGTCTACTCTAGTCACTCTAGGTTTTTCTCAGCCATCCCCGTGGATACACCAAATGTACAGGGGTCTCTTGGATATGCCCACGAGCGCACTCGCAGGATGGATTTGTCATCATGATTGATTAGAGGAGGAGGGTGATGGCTTGTATGAGAGAATTGTGCCGGCAAGTTTTTCGGCATAATATCTTTGATCATTGGAAGAACATACTGGAGGGGAGCAAGGACTACATAGTAGCATCCTTGCATGAGGAGTTTTTGGTACCCACACCATAGTAGATAGGTTTTCCACAGGCTAGATGATGGAGTGCATGCATGTGTACATGTCCCACAGACAATCAGACGTATGCAAGGCACTTAAGAGTGGGGCCTCAAAGCCGAAGTGGCTAGATGCAAGTGACTGGTACTGACTCATGAAGGAAGCTACAGATTCTCCAATATGTTAGAGACAATAGTGCGAGATAGCGAGGGCATGATTGGAGGCAAGAGTGGTCCATCATCTTGGGAGTGGTAGCCACAGGATTTATCTGGAGAACTTTGTAAGTTTTTATTATGTAAGAGTGGTCCATCTTAGGAGTGGTAGCGAGGGCATGATTGGAGGCAAGAGTGGTCCATCATCTTGGGAGTGGTAGCCACAGGACTTATCTGGAGGACTTTGTAAGTTTTTATTATGTTCTTTTTGCTTTTTTTTTTTGCAATATCGTTTTTTTCTGACAATCGTATTTCTAACAATTGTATTTTATTTTATTTGCAGCACTCCATTACAAACCGCGATCCTACCGACCTAAAGACTTGATATGCAAAGAGACATGGTATCATTACATTGATCAATAGATTGTATGCACGTGGCAGCCCAGTAAGTCACTCATCTTTCTTGTCCATAGTTACTATTTTTAATTAAAATGCATTATTGTATGGTGTACTGATGTGTAGTTGTTTCTTTTTTTGAAGAGTCTGTTCGATGCTCCTTTGTGTCGGGACAAGCTTTTGGATAGCAAGGATCTATAGCTCGCACTTGGATTCGTGGAGCACACATCGTCTACTTTTTTGGTCCTATGATTTTTGTAGGCATTTTCTATGCACTATGTTATTATCATCATTTGTATCTTGCCATGATTCCATAAGCACTATGTTATTATCAGTCTTGTGGATTCAAGTACACTTTGTCTTCATTTTGACAATCGTTGTACATTTTACATGTAACCCATTTGTAGAATCTACCTTGCAACAAAAAAAAAAATCTCTGTAGTAATAGTCGCTATTAGTGTCACAAATTTACTGCACGCATCACTATTGGCGTCGCATTTTTCATCGCAAACCGTCGTTATTGGTGTCGCCAATAACGATGTAAATAGTGATGCCAATAGTGACAGTTCTATGGAGACGCTAATACCAATATGTTTAGCGAGGGGAAATTTTTTTAGTGAATATTTTCGTCGCTTTAAACATTAGTATGAGGCATGTATCTTGTAGTGTCATAGGTAGAATGTTATGTTTAGAGGTCATGGAAGGACTCAATGTAGTCACTATGTAGGTGGTTATGCAAGTACAAGTTATGTTTCCAACTTGAGGGTATTTGTTTATTGCCATGGATCATATACTTGGCAATATGACTCATCCACCTAGTGTTGAGGATTGGTTCTTGAGCAAGGGCTATGAGCCACATGACACATCCTAAAGAATCGTTTAACAGGAAGCAAAAAATGCATAGTGAAGAGTATATAGCACTAGCGATGATACATGACATTAGATTACTCATATTAATAGTGTTCCACTAGTCACTAAAGATGGGATTGAGAATAAAGTGGGAGATGTGTTGTATGTGCCTATGAAAACAAAAAATCTTGCTTTTTTTGGAGTTTAGAAATAACAAACCTAGTAGATTTATTGCAAGAGAATAAAAGAAAGGTAAACTGCTTGCATTGGATTCTTGCACCCCCAGTGTGCCAAGCTCTATGTATGTAGAGGAAGGACGTGGATAAGATAAAGATGTAGAACTATGGCATACATGGATTGGGCATATAAATTTGCAAAGGTTGAAAAAAATGTAGTTTAGACAGATAATACATGGTCCTCCACACTTTGGCTATGTAAATTTTGATCATGTATGTGAGACATGACAGTTTGGAAAATAGTCTAGACTCCCATTTCCAAAGAGGGGAAGAAATAGTGCATATCCTTAGAAATGGTATATTTAGACCTGTGGGTTCCATGTCAAAACATGTCATTGTATGCAAATGTAAACGTTACATTAGTTTCATTGATGATTTCAGTAGAATGACTTGGTTCTACTTTCGATAACACAAAAATAAGGCATTTGAGAAGTTTTTGGACTTTAAAACTGTAATATCTCCTAGATTTTTAAACAAGTTTCCTCGACCTCACATTGCACGAAAGCAGTACATCTCACACTTTAGAGCATATAATAACTTTATTCCTCTCTCTCATCACCTTGCAGGTCAAATAGGACCCTAGATTTTTATCATTCAATTGCATGCACAAGAAGAAGGGCTAAAAATATTAAAATCCTTAACAACTACATTATGGAGAAAAGAAAATTTTAGCGTTTCTTACCTATCATTGTTGTTAGAATCTTCCACCACTCCACATGTCATCATCCTCATCATTTGCCACCATGGACTCTCGGGGGGGTCACTCATGAATATATGTATATATAACGTGAGTTCAAAATAAGGGGTTTTTAAAACACCAATTTTATACATTTTTTACATACAGAAGGGTGTCATACAAAGGGGTTACAGATTGAATAGAAAAGGGTTGTGTTTTATTCAAGAAAAATTCATAGATTAGGATATTTATAAATAGGCCATGAACGCACATTATATAGAGAATATATATATAGTGAACCCCCCGAGCATGGACTACTGGCACTCCACATGCTTCTACTAGCTACTGTCATCATCATAGCATTGCATGATCAATATGTGTTGGCCTGCAAACACATGTAGCCCTGGAGCTAGCAAAGATGTATAAAGTGAAAGAGAGGGAATACCTTCCTTCATTAGCCTATATAAAGGTTAGACAAATAGGACTTGTATGATTGTATGATTGGAGCACTGACATGCTACTTCAAAAGGGAGGGGGATCCCAGACTTGATGCTGGGCTTGGGATAATAGAAGAGATATATATATATAGGAAAAGAGGGAGATAGATAAGAGATAGGTAAGCAAAGAGAAAGATAGGTAAAAGAAGAAAAGTGAAAGAAAGAGAGAATATAAGAGATGGAGAATATAAGAGGTAGGAGATAGAAGAGATAGAGAGAGAAGAGAAAGAAACATAGAGAAGAAGAAGGATTTATTTACCATCCATGCAAGAATTTGTCAAGTCCATCAGAGCCATCAAATCCATGCATCCATTATAGATCCAAAGAGGAAGAGCTCAGGCATTGTGGGAGTCACATGAGTCATGGGAGCTACAAGATCCATGGTAAACACAAGTAGAGATAACACTCTAACCCTCACCATGCTCTTCTTCTCTCATGCCTTCTATTGGTTGATGTAGCCCAACCTCTCCCTTGTTCTTCTCTTCTTCCTTTATTTCACATTGATAATGGTGGTAGCTAGTCCCATCTTTTTTTCCTCTTTCTGTCAAGATTCCTCCTTTCTTGGAGCTTACCCCACCTCTTTTTTATCAAAGTGAATCAAACAATTATTCTCCTCTTTTTCTGGACATGAAACTTCAAAGAAAATTCAAAACAAGGTGAAAAACTTTGGTACAAGGCCCTCGCTTTAATCTCACAAGCAACTCCCCATCAACTTTCCCATAGGATACATAAATGCAAATTATAAAGTGAATTTTCTTTTTGGGTTTCTCTATTATATTAATTCTTCAAAGATTCCTAACTCTTGGTCCATACATGAAAACTCATTTCAAATCTTCAAAGGACTTATGTTTTTCTCCCTATTCTCTATCTATGCCATGCCTTGTCTTGGAGTTATATATCTATTCCATTTCAGAGTCCAAGCTCCTATATGCAATAATGGCCAATTCCATTGTGTCCCAACAAATGAAACAAAAATATTAGAGATTCCCCAATCTCAATGCTAGAGTTAATGAAATGCTTATTAATTCAAGGGCTTCTTCTATTTTCACAATGGCTATCTCTAACGTACCTAATATATCTATCATTGTCACTGATCTATTTATCCTTCTCTTAGACCCCGTGAAAGATAAAATGTACAAAACCAATGAGGCTATAGTGAGCTCATAATCTTACCTTCTCAATGCCATGATATGAAGGTTCACACCTCAATGAGCCTCCTCTATTCCATCCCTCCTAATCCAATTTGCAAGCACTCCATCTACAAGAGGAAATGTAAAGAAGAAGAGAAGAAAACCACCTCCTCTAATCCACCTCTCACATAATAAGAAGGGGAAGAAAAGAAGAGAATGAAGCAAAAGAGGAGCTTCATTCTCCAAGTCCCTCATGGTCTTCCTCACTCTCAAGATGAAGCATAAGAAGTTAGAGGAGAAGAAAGAAGGGGTAGAGAGCTCTCAAGATTTCACACCACAAGAATGAGCTTTTAACTTTACTTTTTGGCTTTTATACATTGGGATTTGGATTTGGATTTCTACTCAAATTTGGGTACTTGTCTCTATTCTTTGGCTCTTTGTTAACCTTTCTTTATTTTCCCATATACTTTTAGATTGCATTGGCCAATTTCTAAAAGCAAATAGAAGCGAGTACTTGCATCCTTATTAAGCTATGGGTCTTTCTTTTCAACAACATTAGAAAACATTACAACTTACATAGGAATTGACTTCAACCCTCTAACCATTGTTACAAATAATTATTTGATAGTAAATATTCTATAGAAAATTATCATATGTACACTATGTATAATTGGAAATTATTAATTTCATCAATATTTCCATTGCCTTATGCCTTTTTCAAATTTGCACTATTATTTACATTTTTCCTCATTGTGATACCCACTTTTCCAACTCTGTCACTTTTTCCATTTTGCCATTTGCATGACCCCCTCTTAACCAAATGTCACTCCCATAGCACTCTTTATCTGATGTAGTATACTTTACCATAAAGCACATGTAAGAAATGTCAAGAAAATGATGTGAAGAGAGAAGTGGTTTCCATTGGAGCTCGAAATCAAGAAGTCATGGCAAATTCACTAGAAAAGATAAATATTATGCCATATATCAAGTAATAGTTTTCCTTGTCCTAGTTTGGTAGAGGTTTGCTAGCAACATGCAATTCCTCTTCCATGAGAATTTTATCAAGGAGTGGATATTTGATGATGGGTGGAGAGCTAAGTCCATACCTCAAAAAATAGTAATTATGCAAAAGGAAGTAGGGGCTACATATGTGTGGTCTCTTCAAGACTTTCATATGGCTTGTCTTTCTTCTGAGATGGTCACTACTATGTAGCCTCTCAGTTGTGATCAAAGCTTGATTATTAAACCAATGTTTCTTGAATTGGCTTTGTCCCTCTACCTGTCATTTCAGCTCTTCTATTGCAAATAGGTTTCATTGGAAAAGTACTTCATTGAATGTGGAAGTTAAGGAGAGTTCATCAATTTCTTCATCCAAGATGCATTGCTTGAGATTATCTAGAAGTTCATCATATTATTCACTATGGTGTTATTTCTTCTTCCATGTTAGTAGCCATGCTAGGCATTTCTCATGTTCCCTTAGCAATGTGCCAATGTCGATAGGGACATAGATGCATATAAGTAATCTCAGCTTAGCATTCAATTCCATAATGCACTTTGTGGCTTGTTTATTCTTTATGCAACCTTGCTTTGCTACCATTTCCTTTAGAGTCCTCATTGCTAAGTTGGTGACTGAAGGTTTAGAATGAGATGAGTACGACTACTCCAATGTTTGATTGCTTGTAATTTTGAGGTTCTCATTCTTATCCTAATACACTATAGCTGCCAAGGTTTCCTCACTGTAAAATGTGACAAGTGTAGACATAACTTGTAGTTTCAGTTGCTTTATGCCTACTCCTAATTGGACATCATCATGCACTTCATTAACAATGGACTGAGATTTGTCAACAATAATAAAAAGTAATTGTTGCTTGGAATCCTTGGAAAAACCTAAAGGTATCCATCGACTTATTGCTCTTGGGAGAAGTAAGCATGCAAATATCCATAGATCAATTTTGCGAATAAGTTTATTGACTTCTTACTAGGCTCCATGTTATGGCTTCTACAATTGCTTATAGTTGCTACTATTGTCTCCTTGTTTCCTCTTATCTCTTTTAGAAAATATGAGATTTTGAGACCTTCATTAGTCTTGGAATTGCATTTTTGGGCTACTAGACTAGGTCATATGAGCAATGTCCATAGGTTGTGATGATTCAGTTGCGTTGTTTCACGAGCAATTTGTGACTATCTACATGTGTGTGACTATCCAACTACCAAAATAAGCTCTCTCTCTCTCTCTCTCTCTCTCTCTCTCTCTCTCTCTCTCTCTCTCTCTCTCTCTCTCTCTCTCTCTCTCTCTCTCTCTCTCTCTCTCTCATATGTGTGCACCACAAGATTTGAACTAGGCTACAGTAGAATAGATATTATAACTTTCACTTATCTAGAGCTATAAATGGGATCATGTTTATACTGCAAATTATCAAAACATGCCTTCTATGCTCATTTATGACCTTAAAATGATTAAATTTCTCACTAAAAAGTTTTTCATAAAGAATCTTCATATTTCTAGTAGTACTTACTATATAACTCAAATTTTTTCTGACGAGAGTATCATTTTCTCCAAGTATATACCCTTATAATATGTGTGGAAGTTGTTATATTATCTCAAACAACTAGCTATTTTTACAAGTAATTATTATCACTGGCATTCAATGATAAGGGTTTTATAATGATATTCTAGGTCATCTGGTGGTTGATGTTTGGGTTTCGACTACTAGTCCATTATAATACGTGACCATATCTCTAGAGGAGACCATGTTTCTCCATCAAAAGGATAAGGACATCAATGATATGGCAATCTATGGTTTACCTTTGTCATATCTCATGTAGTTATCATATGCATGATATTCAATTGTAAAGGGCTCAAAACTTGTGGGAACACATTACAAATATAATACATGCACAAATGAAGGCTTTTTGGAAGCCAAAACCCTATGATGGATGGAAAGGCATTTTGGAGGTAGATGCTATAGTGTGCAAGAAGGAAATTTGGCATATTGTATTTCTAATGTATTCCCATAACTGTTAAGCCCTCTATCACGTAATATGTGTATTCTTTAATTACTTAATACAAATTTTGAGTCCCATCTAGTTTAATTTTGAAATGATTTATTTTAAGGTGTCTAATTGTGATACTACCAATTGAAAATCACACAAAAGTGTCTGTAGCGGATCCCTCCACCTCTAAAAGGCCAATGCAAATATAATGGATTCTTCTCGATGAGGTGAACCTTGGGAAAGTCCATTATATTATTATTCCTTGAAATGGGGAAGCCCCAAAAATATACCAAAGGAAAACCCCAAAAGAAACCTTTCAAAAGAGATAAAACTTCAATGATATCGTAAAAGGACTAATAGAAGGATAGTAAGAAAGGAGGGGAGACTAGGATAACTTCTAAAAGGACACTTAGAAGGAACCCAATAGGAAATGCTTAAGGAAACACATGCAAAATATATCATTATATATATATGTGTGTGTGTGATTGCTCCTATATAACAAAAATCAATACAATCTCAATGATTTTGAGTATTTTACATTTTTGTTCTCTTAAAGATCCTTAAGAATTGTGAGTTAAGTCATGAAAATATTACAAATTTACCTATTCTATAAGGCATGTATATTACACATTTAAAGTATTAGATGTTATTATAAATATTATGACTTAAATAGTGATGATTTTATATTTCTTAGGATATTATAAGGCCCTTTTTAAGGGACACGCCACATTTATAAGTTATGAGTTCAATTATGTAGAACTTAAAGTATCTCATTTCAACCCCCAAATCGTAAATCAATTAAACTACAAAAAGGCACATTAAAATTGAAAAACTTTCTAGTTTTAAGGCTTTGCAAATTTGATCATGTGATTCTGGGGGGGGGCTAGCTCATCACATTTATAAGATTTTTCTACCATTCTTCCAATCAATTTTGGTCAAATCATGGTTAGATGGTACCAAAAAGTCATGTCATTGATGCTACTTTTTAAGCAATTTGTGGAGGTCAATTTGAAGACTCTAAAAGAGGGAAAGGCTTTAGGAATATTATATTTTTCCACATTCTTTTTCTTTTATTAAGAGTGAGTTAGCAAAAGGTCAATCTACCACCTCCCTCACTCTCTTTTTTGGCTATGCATAATGAAAAGTGCACACACACACACACACACTCTCTCTCTCTCTCTCTCTCTCTCTCACCTGTGGCATCACTCTCTCTACCTCTCTTTGTCTCTCTCTCTCACCCTATTTATGGTACTGACCTCTCTCTCTCTCTCTCTCTCTCTCTCTCTCTCTCTCTCTCTCTCTCTCTCTCTCTCTCTCTCTCTCTCTCATCTTACCTGTGGCATCACTCTCTCTACCTCTCTTTGTCTCTCTCTCTCACCCTATTTATGGTACTGACCTCTCTCTCTCTCTCTCTCTCTCTCTCTCTCTCTCTCTCTCTCTCTCTCTCTCTCTCTCTCTCTCTCTCTCTCTCTCTCTCTCACCTGTGGCATCACTCTCTCTACCTCTCTTTGTCTCTCTCTCACCCTATCTATGGTACTGACCTCTCTCTCTCTCTCTCTCTCTCTCTCTCTCTCTCTCTCTCTCTCTCTCTCTCTCTCTCTCTCTCTCTCTCTCTCTCTCTCTCTCTCTCTCTCTCGTCTTACCTATGGCATCACTCTCTCTACCTCTCTTTGTCTCTCTCTCTCACCCTATCTATGGTACTGACATCTCTCTCTCTCTCTCTCTCTCTCTCTCTCTCTCTCTCTCTCTCTCTCTCTCTCTCTCTCTCTCTCTCTCTCTCTCTCTCTCTCTCTCTCTCTCTCTCTCTCTCTCTCTCTCTCTCTCTCTCTCTCTGTCTTACCTATGGCATCACTCTCCCAGCATTTAGAGGACATTGTTACAAGTAGAAAGGTTTAGATCAAAGAATGAACTTTGATTGAAGAGATTGATGTGTTTATCCTTGGTTAACAGTGATGACAATGGTATGAAAAAATTAGTTAGCATGGAAAAGGCTACAAAATGTCTTGGTGTTCACAAAAGAAATGTGATTGCTTCAAATTCTCAATTAGAATTTGAAGGTAATGGAGTATTACCTTTGGAGACATACCAAAGACAGCCAACTCTAAATCACATTATGATAAATGATATCCCCAAAAAAAAAATTGTCATAAGAGGATTGGGAGGTGTGTGGTTGTCACATAAACAATTCACTTTCTCGATGAGTCTCAAATAATTATCATTTCTATTGCTTCTTATTCTCTCTTTTTTTGGCTTCATGTTGGTTGGAGCCTTATTTGCACTAGATCTTCTTTTCCTAATCAAAAAGCACATCTTTCAAGTTCAAATATTAGTTCATATCTAGTGAATCTCTATTTCTTAATCGAAAAAACCATTTTCATGTTCAAAGTAGTTATCTTGTACAATGAACACTTCCCCTTCTTCATACTACAATTTCTCATTCTCAAAAATCACTTTTTTTATTTCACTCATTTATATTACTAGTACAATACTTTCTAGCCTCTCTAATCCTTATTATGGTCCAAAACATTTTTATAGTGTATATAAGCACTTCATCTTCCACAAATAATACTTTCTCTTTGTGAAGAGATACTTTCTAGTGTTGAAACACTTTCTACTTTGTGGAAAGCACATTTCCTTATTCTGACAATAGTTTTTACGTATCCTTGCATATCAAGCATACAGAGAAAAGTAGTTATCTTTACCAATAAACACCTTGTGGTGTGCAAATCAATGATCTTATATAGGAAAGAAGGTACTTAGCATGCAAAAAACACATTTTTTTCTTATAGAACCAAGTTTTTATTTGCAAAAGTATCTATTTACTATTTCAAAAAGTGCTTGTCTTCAAAGAGCATTTATCTATTTCCAAAAAAAAAAAGTACTTGTATAAATTAAAACCAAAATTTTAATTTTTGAAAATCCTTTTCTATTTTTAAAAGCACTTTTCTATGTACGAAAGCTTTTTTCTACTTCAAAATTTTTTATTTTAAAAAAATATTATTTAGTTTCAAAATTGATTTTATATTTTTTAAAGCACGTTTCTATTTTTAAAAGCACTTTGCTATGTTCAAAAGCACCTTTTTAATTTTGACAACAATTGTCACGTATTGTTAATCTTAAATCACTTTTCTTGCTCTTTTTTCATTTACCTAATTTTGATATACCTTTTAGTCTATTTGGAGCAAGCTCAATCACATTGATAACTTGCTCTTGGAGAAAACTAGTCATAAGCACTTCTTGTTTTCCAAAAAATTATATAGCATATGTTTTTCTTTGCATTGTTGCATGCAGGTAGAGCTTTTTAAGAGATTCAAGGAACCTTATCCCTATGTTTAGTTCTTTTTGAGATGTTTCAAAGGCTTGTCAAGTTATACTTTGTACAATATTAAAAGGTAGGTATACATGTTGCATTGCTCATATCCAAATAATGTTTTTGAAGGTTGCTTTTAAATTCATGTGTTAAAGCCTTTATAATACAAGCTGCAATGTACATGCCCTCTATGTACGAAGGTTGTAGGGCCTTACCTTGCACAATAGGGTAGCCTATTTATAGTCTGTGGATCACATCTCTCTAGGAGTATTTGCTTTGCCCTAAAGTTAAAGGGTCTGCATATTTCATGATAGAAAATGCATTTTTGGGAAGTTGTCAATTTAGCTTTTGCCTGATGGAGACTAGCAATACATCCTTCTTGCTATCAATTAAGGTCTTTCAAGACATAGAAACTTGAGTTAATAAAGAAGAAAAGGAAATATCTCTCGCTGTTGCAAATGGGAAAAATCATGTCCTTTATGAAAGAGGAGACTACTAGAAGCTTCATTGTGCATTACTTCATACATACATATCAAAGTTAGCCACTTAAAGGTTGCTTAACAAGGTTTCTTGATGATGTAGTGGTTTCAGTGTTTGACTTTACAAAGAACAATTCCTTCAAATTAGAACAAAATGAAATATGGTCTATGCATTGGTACTATAACCATTTCACAATATTGGTACATATAAGTTATGCTAGTGACAATGATGATGTAAAAAAACTTATCACTTCTATATTTCTAATGACAAATGCATGACATATTGTTTGTCCAACAATGTTTTCTTTTACATGACAAGTGGTTGAAGGATCATGGATAAGATTTAAAACATCATTCAGTGTGATCCAATGTTTATGCAACATAATTCAAGATGCTTTGCTATGACTAGTCTACAGATGTTGTGGAGTTAGCCATGCTTAGGACACAGAAAGGGAGAGCATGATAGTGCAAGTATTGTGATAAAACAATATTTGATACATGAAAAACTTTCAAAAAATGGATGTGTGCTAAAATGTACTTTGTATTCTGTTTCTTTCTTGAGAGCAAGGTATTCTATGTTAGGCAATGCTTGATGTTGAGGCTGATGGTAGTCCACAATATCTAAGCATATAACTAAAGGAAACCATGTCTTTGGATAAGGAGATCAATGATACAATAATCTTGGTCCTCCTAGGATATGCCTTTTCCATATCACATTTAGTTATCTATGCACTATATTCAATGATATAGGACTCAACACTTGTGAGAACATATTAGAGATAGAATATATGCACAAAAGAAGGTATTTTGGAAGCCAAACCCTATAATGTGTGGGGAGGCATTTTGAAGGCAATCCTTATAGTACAGGGAAGCAATCTCACATATTGTATAAATGTGTGTGTTCCCACAAGAGCTAAGTCCTCTATCAATGAATGTAATTTATTCTTCAATTACATTTTACGTCCTGAGCTCCATATGGATTAATTTTGAAATGCTTTATTTGAAGGTCTCTAATTGTCACACTACCACTTGAAAAAAAAATAAAGGTGTGTGTAGTGGATTCTCCCATTTGTGAAAAGTCCAATGAAAATATGATGGACTTCTCTACACGAAAGTCCATTATGTAATGCTTTCCTAAAATGTAGGGTAAGTTAAATATTCAAATTATTTCATGCCAATATTTGATTATTGGAAAATAGTTTCAAATTTATCAGTTGCCATTTGTAATTTATTATATTATACAAATCACACTCTAGAGTATTTTCATGGGCCTTAGATTCAAGAAGATTTGCCTCATGAGTTTCCGTGGGAATCTATTGAAAGTACTTACAATGTCCTAGATATAACAAATAGATTGACAAAAGGAAAACACCTTAAAGTATAGATAAATCCTTAACATCCCACACAAATTAGTAAAGGATATAAGAGTTTTCTGCAGTGTAGCACATAGTCATCCAAACAATGTTTAACTTCAACCTCCAACCAACTTTGATCAGCTTCAGCTTCAATCTTCTTCAACTCCAACTTCATCATCTCCTTGTGACAAGGATAATATACTCACAACACACATATCATAGAACATAGAATACAACATCCACAAATACACAACAAAATATAGTGTGAATGGCACCAATTTCCAAAAATGGAGAGTTTAAAAAAGGAGAATTTTCATTAAAAAGATGGTACATGCAAAGACTATACCATTATTGTGTAGGATGAATATATTTATTCTTAAACTCCATGCTAAGGTTGAGATGTTCTAGGGTTTTACTTTCATCCACAAAATGGAGAGGTATATTCTCAAGGATTTGCAGACAACACATCCTTTCCAACAAGATAATGAATCTGATAGGAAACTCTTGTGCAAAGTAGTATCGCACATCCATCTGAGCAAGAGTCACATCCTCATTAGGATTTATTATCAAATTTGGAATGGTCTTTCGAGTGTTCAGATTGGATTGTTGATGCATGAAGGCAAGATACCAGCAGAAATGTGTAGCAAGACATATAGAAGTATCTTTAGATTGAGCATGCACATGAGAAAATTGAAGATATGAGTTCAAACATGCTAAAGAAGTCTCCCAAGACCTAGGAATAAGAGGCCAATTAAATATTGGTACTGTCACATAATCATATAAAGTCCATTGCCATCAATGAAGGATATCATTATCAAATCTAAGAGTATCTACATACTGAGGTGGAAGATTGATATATTCCATAGGAGGTGGAATAGGAATGAGAGTAGAACATTGAGGAAGTGGATACGACAGATCATAAAAAGATGGGAATTATAAGGATAATAATGTTGGAAATTGAGAAAATAATACTAAAAAGGCTTTAAGTGATTCTGAACAAAAGGTGATAGGAGGAACAACAAGAGAAATATCTATATGAGAAGAAGAGGGAGTAGGATTAGCCAATAAAAGCACAGGGAGTAAAAATTGGAATATGAGGGAATGAAGGGTAAAAGATAAAAGAGGAATGGAATCAAGTTAAGTGATAAGAAGATGAATATAAGAAGGAAGACGAGCAACAATGAGGGAATAGGAAATAAGATCATGAGGATTGTGAGGATAAATAGAACAATGGAATTTAGAATTCTGGAAGAACTCCTCAATAAACAAGGGATTATCAACAATGTGTTGCAACACTTTATCACACAACTATTAGATATCAAACTTATAAAATGTACTTTGTTAATGGCATGGACCCATGATAGCATCATCCAAAGAAGGATATATCGATCAACTTCTCTACACCAAGATGTGCCCTGATGAAAATTTTGTAGACCATTCACAAGATCAAACTCCATAGAATGCACATACAATAAAGCTTGCAAAACCACATCCCCCACATAAATATTCAAATCCTCCTCATCTAGAATGTGCAAGTCCCCTTTAATATATATAAAAGAGAGTAATCTGACTTGAGGATCAAGCATGTCATCCAAGGCTCTATCAAACACTGATCTAGGCAAATCACTCAACCAAAGATCCTGTCAACCACCCTCTGGAGGTTATATATCCACATTGCTCAAAAAGATATATAAATCCATCCTTTTAATGATATTTAATCCAAAAAGAGGGCCGAGGGGAAACAAGTTCATTGAAATGAGCAAAAGCTTCCTACACACAATCCATATGGTGTTGTAACCTTTCCACCTTGGCAATAAAAGAGTAGGAGGGGGAATAGAGAGGGTAACTATTCTAGACTGTAACTCATCAATATATTTTTGTTGAGATTCCATAGCTACTTGGGCATGTTCCAATTCACCCTCAAAAACACTAAGCTTCGTGGCCAAATTAAGCATCTCTACCAAAGCATCATCCCTCTCTTTAGTGGACATCTTATTTGCCTCTAAGCTTGCAACTTTAATCTCCATCTCTCTAATGTTAGCATTTTGAGAATCCATGACAATAGTAGCTCTTTGCATTTGCGTATGGATGTCATTGAGTGCAAACCTTTCTCAAGCTAGATCTTCTAGTGCCTTACTCAACTCATAGGTCAAGGAATCCACCATGTCCTGGAAAGAGTCAAGAACTCCTATGTAAACAGATTGGAGACAAGAAGTACAAGCTGTTTCCATTGTTGTTGGACATTCGACATGAGCTAGGAAAACAAGGTGTGAGTAATCAACATCTAGAGGGATGAAGGGATCCATGAATCCATTGTACCTTTCCATTGGCCTACAAACAAATTAGGATATGCAAGGAACAGGGGAGGGGAGCTACCTGACATCTCACGTATTGGAATCTATACCATAGGATTTGGAATAGAGACAAGATCAGAAGGACCTTGTGTGTTTCGTGCCTCTTTTGAATGATCCTAATAAGGAAAACATCTACTAAATCGGAATTGGCTTGCATAGATGAGAAGGATCAGAAGGAGGAGACTGCTTGTGCAAAAGAAGCGGAATAGGATCAAACACAGGAATGCCACTTGGTGGAGGTGCCAATTGAATGATATTTTATAGAAAAACCTCGTATGAAACAGCACTAAGTTGACCCCCTTCTTTACATGCTAAAAATATTGATCCATTTTAGCCAAGAGAAAGGTTGCCTAGTTAAACTTAACCCCCTCAAGGATTCTAATAGACATAGTGAATAGTTCGTTGGACAAACACTTGGATGCAGGCTTGTCCAACATGAATCAGTCTTGGGGGAATCGGCATAATTGCTTCCATAAGGGAGAGGAAATATGTGCCACTGAGACTCCTGAGCTAGTGATAACCTTATTTGTTGCTACCAAAGGAGTAGAGGTCTCCTTCTTCAACAAGGCAAGGATCTCTACATTGGATAATAAATGGGTACTACTAGGCATAGGGAAAGCTACAAAAGGTAGGAACAGGGCCTCGTTCTTAGTAGAGTAAGGGGGATAAATAGAACCGAGAGCAACCATAAACCAAGCCCAAAAGGCTTCTTGTAAGTCTCCAAAAAAGAGTAACACAACTTTGCATCCCCACTGGAGGGAATTTCAAGGCCACAAAGAGATGAAGTCTAGCTTTAAAAATGCAATCAGCATCCAATAGGAGAGAATAGTCATGGACTAGAAGGGGAAGATACTCAATCACAAGTGTAGGAGTATCAGAAGGGTGCCATTCAGACTATTTAAGCAAAAACACACAAAACCAGGAAAACAAAGGAGGGAATTCCTACCAAATACCAATACGCAAACCAGAAATAAGATAGAAAATTCTTAAGGAAAAGAACAAGACGAACAAGACTAAACCAAATAACCTCAAGCAATCCACAACCTACAAAAAAATTCGACATTACCTATACACACATGGGACCGAAAGCTTCATGCTATGCAAACAAACAGGCACCCTAATCCCCCGTAATAAAGAAATCCAAATAAAATATGCTCAATTCACACTATATCCTTGACTCTGACTTAACCAAAGAAACCATAACATACTCGTGACTGAACCACTGACCAACAAATAGGACCACACTACCATTTAACTAATAAACCCCAACCCCGTAAAGCACATATCGTCAACCTAAGGTGCGGTGATATGGGTGGGTGAAAACTATACAAATTCCTTTTATGGGTGAAAATGTCACTTTGTAGTTTATTATTAAATTATCCATTAATACATGGTGAATCAAATTATGTAATCCAGACCTAGATTGAACTTTGATCTTTACTGATGCAATTCCTTGTTACAAATTATTTGATGTTTGGTGCAAAGTGCATGCATGCATGGACAGTGGGGGCTCATTTTTTTTACAAATTAAATGTGTCTACAATGCATGTGTGCGTGCATTATGGACCATCATGGGTAAATTTTAAGTTACAAAATTATGTGGGTTATTGTGCCATGTGCTCATGCAACGACAAGGGTTCCTTTTATAAGTTAATGGTCTGTTGATTTTAATTTAAAATTTTATGGGATGCACTTTGTTAATTTTTTGGGTGCAATGATTGGGTTAATTTTAGTTACAAATTACATGTGTGTTATGGTGCACGTGAAGAAGGTAATAGAAAATGAAACCTAGTAATTTGTATATGGCACTTGCAAAGTCTCATGGCACAATGGTAAAAAAACCAATATAACTCCTACGTCCAAAAAAAATCCACATACAAGACTACAATAGGTCAACCACAGAGAATCAACCACCTGGACAATGATAGAAAAACCTGAGGGGCTAATACCCATCATTCAAAAAAATAAGAGGGTCTAGTTTTATTTGTGAATTACGATTTTTTATTTTTTAATTCTTTAATAATATTTTTATTTTCTTGGTAAGCGTGTTTATTATTTTTTTGTTCTTTTTCATTTGTGTTTTTTTTTAAATTTAAGAGAGTGTGATTGTACTACTAGTAATTTCTTTACTGGGATGAATTTATTTATTTACCTTGTATGTGAGCTAGGTTTTGTTTTATTGGGTATGTTTAGCAACACCTTTGCAAGTAATACAGATGCGACCACATGCAAATACAAACTTACCATCCAACTAGATCCAATTTATTCATCTTGGAGAAGTATACATCATCGAGTACTAACAGATGAGATGGAGGCCAACAGATTGTGAACTCAAGGAAAGAAACATATAGATTTGTGGGTGGATGGAAATATTTATCCCAAAGATCATTCAATAGGTAAACCTCCTAGTTTTTTTAGTATTCATGACTACGTGAGATATGTTGGGGAAGGTTATAATGGGATGCTTGGCTATTGTAAAAGGTTATACTCTACCTCTTACATATACATGGCTCAGATGAATGAAATGAGAAAAGCATGATTTATTGCACAAACAAGCATTTTTGAGCTTATAGATAAGATTGATGTTTTGGAAAATGCTAATAAGTCATTACAAGACAAGCTATCACACTTAAAGAAAACTCCAATAGGATTAAGAGAGAGAAAAAGACCATTAAAAAATATAACTAGCTTTTGTGAGAGAGTAAAGAAAAGAAGATTGAATCTTGCAAAGAAATATGTCTCTAACATGTTGAGTATTAATATTCGAGAGAGTGAGGAGAGAATTAGTTTTTTAAAAGAGACCATGAATAAGAATGATATTTTGGATTTGAGAGGCCCAACTCTCAAAGAATTTGTGAAGGAATGAAAGGACACAATAAAGCCAAACGAAATTGTAGAGACATGTAATACTGTGGGCATTAGCCGAAAAGATTATCTGGCTATCTCAAGATTATGGTTTAAAAATCTAAAATGTAATAGACCAACTGCATTTAGGTTACCTCGAGCCCTAAGAGTATCGGTTGCAAGGACTGCCCCATGAATCGTAAGATTCCACAAATTTTCGAGGAATACATTCATATTGAAGCATCTATGCCATATGAAAAGACGAAAAGAAAATCTAGTTTTGAATACAATGTATTTAACAATATATGGGTTAATCTAAGAAGAGTACAGATTGCAATGGTTCACATGTATAGACTCATGTTAGAGGAATGTCACAATGTTTTGAATTTTTCATAGAAGCTAGATGAAGCACATATTTGAAAAGGACAAAAGATGGAAAGAGTTAGCATTTGCATCATAAACAGGGTATTGGAATACAGCAATGGTGGGGATCAAGCACCAGTGCATAAGTTCCAGTCTGAGATGGAGATTTGGTGGGTTGGTACAACTCAGGTATCAATTGAGAATCATCAAACACTGAATGGGTTGTTTACTCGTATAGGTATTCCAAACATTACTAAGTCTCAAAGTGAAGGAGAAATCTTGGTTGTTGATGGGGTTGGTAATTTTAATGTGGGCACATGAGTGCTGACTTGAAAACTATCAAATATATGCTTAGAATATGTAATGGGGCAAATGCAAAATATCCTTGTATTTATTGCATGGAAAGTGTTGGGTCTAAAGATTGGAGCAACTTGCGCCCTCCTGTAAGAAGAGCCCCAACTGGAGACTCTATAGATCTAAGTAAAAAACAAAACAATGAAGATATATGGAATCTAATTCTTTCAATTTCTCTTACAAATGTTCATATATGTACTTTGCATGCAGAGATTAGAATTATTTATAAACTTCACGGGTTGCATCTCGACTATGCATACTCAATTAAGCCTTTGTCTTTATCGAATGAGTGTATTGACAAATGTGAGGCATTACTCTCCAAAATGGGTTTTCATGGAGGTCAAGTTTACTTAAGAAAATATCCAACACTTTCAGGGAAAACAAGAGATGTCTTGGCTAATGTCTCAATGGGAGGCACAAAAGCTAGACGTTTGTTAGGTAACCATACAGGAAAACAAGTGAGCATTACTTGGGAGCATTGGAGAGAGCTGTGTGGGATAACGACAAACATTGCAACCACACCACCACTTGCATTTCTAAGGATGGAGGTTTGGAGACACCTCGATTTCTTCCTAAAGCTCCTCAAGACACAAACGAAAACCTACACATATCCAGAAGAGTTCAAATGTTTGATTACAAATCTTGTTCAAGCAATAAAGGAGGCATGGGGAGAAAAAGATATCACATTTTATTTGGTAAGAGAGAATATTTAATCCAATTTGATAAAATTTCCATTGGCATAAAATGATCATTACTCTTATGAATTTGTAGCATATCCTTCATATCCATGGGCCTTACTTTGTGGAGGAGCAAGGCCCCCTAGCAACGTATAGCAGCCAAGGCATGGAAAAATCTCACTATCAAGCACATACAAGTGTTTTTCGAAGCACAAGACATGGGGGAGGAGTTACAAAAAGCAATGCTCTTGAGAAGCTATTCAATTGGTTTTTTCAACGATAGCTTCAAAGAATGAATACTTCAACTTGAGAATTCATAGTATTTTTCAAGAAAGAAAAGTACAAAGCTAGCTCTCAGAAGCCTTTGCATCATCCTCCCCCTCCGAGATATTTCCTCTATAATGCAAAAATTTTCTTCTCTTGTAACCAACTATTGATTTTACATCAATCCAGTTTGCTACCAAAGCATAAGATGAGAGGGCCAAAAAGTATCCTGCTCTAGAAGCAGAGAAACCACAACCATAACCAAAAATCCTAATTGCCGCAGTCTTCTCCAAAAAAATCACATTGTGTGTATTGTATTATAACCTAAAGAAACCAAATAGCCTTGTAACTACCTTGATACATAGTATAGGCCATGTTTCTTCCTCTAAGAAGATGTTATGCAATACCAAGAAAACATGCGGATCAATCCTTGCTAAGTAATGGCCAAGTGCAACATCTTTCAATAAACTAATACCAACTCTTGTCCCTTTAACCCGTCCTAAGAAGTTATCGAAATCTTCAATCTCCAATTGTAAAAAAAGATAAATGTCAAATGAATGTTGAAATCAAACATATTAATGTATATCTTACAGAATTCAAGATAATAGTACCAATTGATTTTCATCATTCTCTAGCTTAGTTGGATTCCATATGTTAATTGATGATTGTGCCTCATTGGTATCTTCCAATTCTTTAACATATTGCGACTCTGCTCTTCCAAAATAGAAAATTCCAAGTTGGTATTGAAGGCCGTGGAACTCCTCTTCAATAATCCCATACTCTTTCTCAGCATTTTTTGCCTTACAAACACAAAGAGAAAGGGCATCCCCTGCTTCAATAAACTTGTCGTCCGTAATTTTGGTGTCAAGTTTAATTAACTCTTCTTTCAATTCATTTTCAACATCAACAATGCCATTTGCAACATCAAAAGCCTCTGCAATGATGGTTAAACAATAATCCTCCCTAAGATTGAAGAGCCTTTGGATGTCTGCTAGCAGTATGTATTCCTTGCCCTTGATAGGGAAAGTTGGAAGTGAAGCAACAGTATAAAAAGAAGAGTCACATACAAGATTTGCATTTGCATGGTTTTCTTCAATAATGGTCTCAGCTTTGAATTGGGCAACATATAGTTTGCTAGTAATATATACTTTTTGCTCAGGGTCCAAACATTCCTCGGCATCCTTATTATTTTCTACCTCGTCCAAAAGGTAGAAGCTGGAACATTTTGGACCCTCTAATTGTTGTTCATCAAATTTAATAGGATATTTAACAAGAGTAAACGCAATGAATGCATTTGTTTTGGACATTAGCCTGCATTTCCTAGAATGAGCAGAACAAAACAAATATGAGGTTAAAAACAAGTTAAGAGAATGAGATGTACACTTTCTTGAAAACAAAGCCTTCTCTGAAGGTGACCTCCCAATAGGTATGTGAACATATTCTTTTGCATCCTTTTCAACAATGCAAGACTTTTAAACTCAACAAACTCCTCTAATAAAAAATTCTTACATGATTTCAATACATGGTCAATATCCCAATCAGGGTAAAAAATATCATTTGCAGTTCCGCTCTGAGACAATCTAGAAACCCTCAATGGTGACTTGCCTTTGATTGGAGACTTCCTAGGCATTCCCACACTTGGTGTCGAACAAGGGGAGGAAACTGTGGGAATTTTAGGGGAGAAGGCAGCACAATCAGAAGCCCTTGTTGACCCTGATGACAATATTCTTCTTTTCTTAATAGGGGTTACCTACTCTTGGGAGCCTGCAACATCCTTAGGTTCAAACATGAGTAAAAGCACAATGCGATGTGAAAGTATGCACCCGACCTTACGAACAATGCCTCCTTACTTTGTATTTGTAGATCTACGATACAGTGTGAAAGTTTGCACCCGACCTCACAAACAATGCCTCCTTACTTCGTATTTGCGGATCTACGATATGACATGAAAGTGGGCAAGCAACCTCACGAACAATACCTCCTCGCTTTGTATCAAGGGGTATACGAAATGGTAAATTGACATAAGAAACACTGAAAGTGGCCCAAATTGACATTAAAAACACTGAATGTGGACCTAAACTCTAGCTAGTCTTGATAATTTGCAAAAAAAAATCATAAATGCCTAATTAATTGTTTATATAGACCGACAAATATTTGCCACGTGGAAAGCCACGTAGATAGCCACGTGGATGGCCCACGCAAACCTTAGCTAATAAAACAGTGCCATGTGTTGCCTATCCTGCAAGTATAAAAGATCGATGCTAGCTTACGTGGCTCACTTTTTGAATCCACGAGTGCGAATACATAGCAACATCGAGATCAACGATTGTCGCATAGCCCTATACCGGTCATCCGCAAATACGATGTGAGTAGGTGATTTTTAAATTCACTGTATTCGTGTTGTATCAGTCATGCGCAAATACAATGCGAGAAACTTCATTTCCAAACTACGCTTTACTCCTATTGCACCATATCGGTCATTCGTATGTCATTCGCAAATAGGCGTAAGGAGCTTCATTTCAGACCCCCACTTTTCTCCTATCACACCGTATCGGTTATTCATATGTCATCTGTAAATACGGTGCAAGGAGTATCATTTCAGACTCGCGCCCTTCTCCTATCGCGTCGTATTGGTCATCCGTATGTCATCTGCAAATACGAAGCGAGGAGCTTCATTTCAGACCCACGCTTTTCTCTTATCGTGATGTATCGGTCATTCATATGTCATCTGTAGATATGGCACGAGGAGTATCATTTCAAACCTATGCTTTTCTCCTATCGTGTTGTATTTGTCATTCATATGTCATCCACAAATACAGCGCGAGGTGCTTCATTTCAGACCCGCAATTTTCTCCTATCACACCGTATCGATCATCTGTATGTCATCAGCAAATACAGTCCGAGTACCTCATTTCCAACCCGCAATTTACTGCTATCGCATCGTATCGATCATCCGTATGTCATCAACAAATACGGTGCGAGTTTCATTTCCAACAAGAGCTTTACTCCTATCATGTCATATTGATCATCCGCAAATGCAGTGCAAGGAGCTTCACTTCAAACACGTGCCTTTCTCCTATCGCACCGTATTTGTTGTTTTTGTTTGGGGTTTAAGATTTCTTACTTATGGTTTTAAAATGTTCTACCTAGTTTCATTTTTCAACAAGTTCATGGCTAGGACAAAGCAGACTGCAAAGAGAGTGAGGAAGAGACAAGGCCATCAGCTCCTCAATCTTTCCCTCCTAAGATCCCACCTACCCTAGGTTTCCCTTAGTCTCCTGCCATGGAATCTAACCAATCTAGTGCAAAGACAGTGTCTTCTCCTGCTAGAGTAAACTTCATCATGTATAGTCCTCCCCTACAACTGCCAAGTTTCCAACCTCCCTTAGAGCCCCTATTCAACAGACAAAGCAACCTGGACCCTCTTATGCCCATGGAGAAGAAGACCCTTCCAAGTCCAAGAGAAATAGAAATTCTAGATTTTATTATGTTCAAAAATGTTTTAGTGAGATAAGGCATAAAGAGCTACACAGCATGTGATTCCAAAGATAGCATTTATCAGATTTATCAAAGATATTTCTTATAGATTATCAAGGGTGTCCACTGAAGTTGGCATACAAAAAGAATGGAAACTTGCAGCCATTCTTTGCCTTCAAGAGGCTGCTAAAGACTTCATTATTGATTTTATGAACGATGCTTACATTGCTGCTGCCCACTCTCATAAAGTGAATTTGATGAACAAAGACTTTAGTATGGTCAGCACAATCAAGTTCGACAAGGTATTGAGGCCCTTGACCACTACTGATAAAAAAGTATCTAAGATCCTTAATGTTCCTCCAAATTTGTCTAGGAGAGCGAAACGGCCAATGATTGAGAAGGTGACACATTTATACCTTATAAAGGCTACCCCCGAACAAGTGTCTACCCATCAAGAACGACCATAAGAGACTATAGAGTCAGAGGATGAATTTTGCAAGAGGAAAATCTTTGTCCTTGGTTCTATCAATCTGAAGAGAATGGGGAAGGTATATGGACAAATGGTTGTGAATGTCTCTTGCAGTTCAAAAGAAGAAGACTACCTTAGTATTTCCCCTGAGGACAAATCCATGTTTGTTAAGAAAGATATTCAATTGCAGATTCAATAATCTTTTGTTGCATAAGGTAAGGCTTTTTTACTCAAAAAAAAATTTAATGGAATGATAGTGTTTTTCATTGCCATCGGCATTCCTTTGTTTTTGCTATTGGTTTTAGGGCGTTGATTGCTTCTTTTAACCAAGAAATCTCTAAAACTATATTTATCATTGATCCACTGTTATCAATGGAATTGTTTTCAAGATCTCATTCAAACATAGAATTATTTTTCAGAACGTTCAATCCAATTACAAACTACCTTTTTTTTTTCCTTACGTCGAAAGGTATGAAATTTTTCAAAGGGCTTAATGTATACTTATTTATAGTATGCATTTCTTACTAACGTTTTACTTTGCATAGGACATTGGAGCTTAATATATATTGATATTCTCACTAGAGAAATTATCCTTATGAACTCTCTTAGTGGTATCCACGGTCAAGCAAAAATGTGCATTCAATACAAATCCTCACTTTTTGGTTTTTATTTTATTTTATTTTATTGTCCTTTTTTTATAACATGTTTCCATTTACAATGCTGGTAGGTTGGTGGTTACCTTTTTGGACACTACATATTAGGATCTTGTTGATCCTCAAAAACCATATAGCTTTCTCTTACAAGAAGTGCCCTTGCAAAATGATGTGTATTCTTGTTGATGGAGAGTAATTTCAAATGTTTGTAGAACAATAGATTCAAAGATTCTCAAGATAGATGGGGTTAATGTAAGTATCTTTCACATTCTTTTTTGAGCAACATGTCAATAAGTTTTCACAACTAGTGCATTATCATCAAATTTTATAATCATTCCATTTCTTTGTTTTTACTCCATACAAGTACGAACTATCATTGCCCTAACAACTTATTACAACTTTCCTTGTAGTGCCAAGATTACCTCGATTCATACACATGGTGGATAAGAGAGAGATGTATTGAGTTAATTTTGGACAGGGCAATCAAGCCAATCAACCCCAACTCTCCTCCACTTAAATCCTTAACTAAGAGTAAGAGTAAAGCAAAAGGCAAGTCATCTGGAAAGACAAGTAAGGTAAGTTCCAAAAAGACAAAAATACCAACACTTTCTCATCCATCTCCTCATCAACCCCCTGAAGAGAAGAGGCTCCCTGTCCAAGTCAAATTCTTCAACCAACCAAATAAAAAAGCCACTACAAGGAGATTAAACACCATATTGGGAAAAATGGAAATTTCCTATAAGTTTGGGACACGTGATCAAATCTTTGGATTTGTCATAACTTGAATACTATAACTCTAAATTGAGTGCTCTATAGCTCAATAGATTCCATTTTTCAAGTACTTCCAATGATAGGTCACATCATATGGTTTTGAAAAACTTATAGGCATGTTATCCGGGTGCCACCTTTTTTATACTCAAAAAATGGAAATTGAAAGATTCCCAAACTCACTAATATTGTGTTATTAGATATCTTTTCAAAAAGTGATAAAGAAGTTACAAAGCTAAAAAAAGACAAATAGATGCACATGGCAAGATCCTTGTATGTCTACACTTCAATTGTCTAACTCTTCATTCAATGAAAAGCTTTTTGTCAAATGTAATGTCATCAATGTTTTCGTATTTATGACTTGAAGCTTACAATTGAAGGAGGCAAGCAACTCATACAAGAGAAAGAGCATTCAACTCTTTTCCCAACTATTTTACCATTTACTTTAAACTTATATTCTGGGGATGTACAATCTAGCATCTCCAAGGTATCCCTTACATCTTTAAGATTCCAATTGGAAGTGATATTTACCTCATTTTCTATAACTTGCACCTTAAGATTGAAGAGCGTGCAATCTGTATCTCAATCCAAGGGAATCCAGATGCCTAGTTTAAGTTTGTATCTCCTATAATCAAAACACAAAGCAAGAGTTTGTCGTGCTATATTATAACACAAAGACAAGGATTGGGGATATACAATACACCTCATGGTGTCACCCTTATGGTCAACCTCTCTAGATTTCCAAAGCTTCTCTATGATGTTATCTAGTTCTGCTTCTGCAAAATTTCTACTTAGCCAAGATACATTTGTTCTTTGTAAGTTTGCTATTTTGAAGTAGCCCAAAAAGATATGTAAGGAGATAAACCATGACAAGTGTATTCTTCTTGAGATCCTTCCAACTATCATGGACTTTCGAATATCTTGATATATTTTGAATCTAAAACTATGCATGGTTGCCTTATCAAGAACCTCCCAAATAAGAGATGAGAGACTTGGCAATGGCAAATCCTCAATATATCCATATATAACCTCTTTAGATGGAACCACATATTGTGTGTAATATATAAAAATTCTTCTCTCACTGAAAGAACCGACAGTCACATAAGCATATATAATGTCTGCAAATGCCTTATGAATCACATTGAAAGTTCCACTCAAAATCTCCATAGGTTGCCATTCAATACTTGTGGATGGAAATATATCTACAACCAAGAATTCAATATTAATACTTGCTTAAATGAAAAAATATATCATATATATTATCAACTTAAGACTTACAATGTGTATGTTGGCAAACAAGTTCGTTAGGAGACAAGTGCATATCCTTGGCCATGTAAACATGTTGCACTTTGACTAACCACCCTTCATGCATAATTTTGAAAGCAATGATACGCCCTTTCCAGTTATATTTTATATCCTCTCTTTTTCTTCTTTTGACCTTGTGAGAGCCTTTGCAAGAGGGCAACATGGTCACCCAATCGTTTATGTAAAAGGTTTTGGGCTCCCAATTTCTGCCTACTCGTTGGCTATAGACAGTGCAGGAGTTTATCAAACGAGACAGGCGTCTTTTGGATGTCATACTTAGATTGAATTCGCAAAGAAAAGTGCTCATTGAGAAGGATAAATGAGCAAAGAAAGAAGCTCACCGAGAAAGACAAATGAACAAAGAAGAAATACTGAAAAGACTAATGAAAATATATTGGGGGCACCAAAGCTCTCGACTTTCAAAAAAGTCATTATTAACTTCCCAACATCTTTATCATAACCGGTTTGTCAGATTTTATAAGTAAATAAGGACTTCGTGACTATCAAAACATGTCAGAGTTTGGGGATTTTGGCTAAAAGAGAGGAGAGAATCACAAAGTGGACTCTACTATCTCCAAAAAGGAGGAGACAAGAATACCATATTCTTGCAAACATGGCAAACTCTCTTTGGCCCTTTCCTTAATCCTGTGATTAAAAAAAGTGCATTTTTTGAAGCATTTTTGGCCCTAATGAGAGGGACACGTACGAAAGGGACAATTGGAGGGTTTTTTTCTTACTTTTTTTAAATAAAAGTTTAGTGTTTTTATTTTTTTAATCATAAAAACTAAGCATGCCCCTCGTCCCGCACACCAATGTGGGGTGAGGATAAAAAAATTTGATGTAACAAGAACAGGCGGAGTGGGGAAAGTAGATGCGGACCAAACATGACACGATGGATGCCCCAACACGCAAGACAAGGCAAAAACTGGCATTCTCATGGAAAAAGAACAAAAATGCAAACAAAAAGACACATAAAATTTAATGACACAAAATTGGTCAATTAAAATCAAATGCAAAAAAAAGGAAAAAAAAGTCCCATGTAAAGGTGCCACATAATCAAGTTAGAGTACAATTTTGACACAAATAGAGCACATTCACATGGAAAAAATAGAAAAAGAAAACCCAAAATGTAATTGAAAATTAATAACAAAAAAAAGAAATGTCAAATTGGAATGCAACAAGAAGGAGAAATGTTTGGGTTTGATTAGTTGGATAGGGCTATTAAGTGAAAACATGGTTTCGATGATAACTGAGGTGGTTTGCATGGAAAAAATGATAAAGACCCACACAAAAATCTGAACAAAAACTAGTTCCAAACAATCTGTCAAGAAAAATAAGGGGAAAGAAAAAGAAAAAATGTCAGAGGAATAGTTCTTGATAGGGCTATTGGGTCATACTATGATTATGGTGGAAGAGGGACGCGTTCCCATGGAAAAAAGAGCAAAAACGTATAGAAAAACACAATTAAAAATTAATAACAAAAATTTGATAGGTTAGAATGAGGGAGAGGAAAAAGGAAAAATATCCAAGAAGACTAACATCTCAAGGCTATCCAAATGTGACATCATTTTGACGAGAAAAGAACATGTTTACATTTTAAAAAACACAAAAATCATATAAAAATAAACCCAAAAATACGCAAAAATAAATAGTGATCAATCCATACATTGAAAAGATAGGATGTAAAAAGAAAAAGTATCCAAGAAAGGGGGAAGATCAAGGTATCACATCAAATTGTAGTTTCGACGTAAAAAAGGTACATTCACATAGAAACACGCACGATTTGCGTAAAATTATTCAAAAATTAATAACTGCTGAATAATTGCTCAAAATAGAGGTAGTAAAAAGGAAAAGTGGTCAGGTCAAAGGGACAAACAAGGCGATAGGAGCGAATTGCAATTTCGATGAATGTAGGATGTGTTCACATGGAGGATAAGACAAATGATGAAACAACTGAAAGGGCAATACAAGACCATAGGAATGGGGTAAAATAGGCCGAGTGGGTAAGGAAGGAACCTCAATAGGACATAAAGAAAATAGGATATCATGTAAGGATCAATTAGCAGAATGTTCATCAATGTATGCGGATAAGAGATGTAGGAACACGTTCCCATACTTAAAATGTGAACAAATTAGTTTAACTAATCAATAGGGGTCTAACACTTGACCATGACCCACACCCTTTGACCTTACACTTAAGACATGACATACACATAAATGAATGCAAGAGGTAGGGTGAGAAACACTTGCCCAATTTAGTTGGTCGTTGTGGAGACTGCCGACGACATGCGTTGGGGAGTCAAAGTCATCCACACAAGATACCACGACTCACCACAGTATGCTTCCAACATGGTAGGGACCATACAACAGTACCCAAGAAGATAGTGTCATTGATGAAGACTCGATAAGCCATTGTCGCAAAGAATACGCACAAGAGTTTGTCAAAGTCGCTCACCGCATGGACGCTTTGCGAGATGGGAGCAAAGGATTATGAAGAGTATTCAACTCAAGGTAAATACATGGAATCTGAAAGAGGATGCTTGGATTGTAAATCAAAATAAGAAGCAAGGGATGTAAAAGTGAGACTTTGATTTTAAGTTCTAGGAACTCTATCACAACATCAAAATTCCTTCACAAGATGATATTATAAGTCTAGCTCTTAGCACATACCATAATACTCCATTGGAGGCAAGGTAAGAGAGAGTACGGAAGTATCATCAAGGAGAAGGAAAAATAAGAACATATGTAGTTTAAGGGCAAGAGTGTGAATACAAGACACAGCTGTTATTTTGCAAGCTTCCCACCAGTCTTTGTAGCTTAGAGTTAAAATGCAAAACTCTTCTCAATTCCTAGCTAATTGATTGCAGCTAAAACCACCTTTTTTTTCAAACGTGTTTGTGTTTCTTCCCTCCTAATAAGTAAGATCTCTAAGAGTCATAGAGCTATCATCACATGTGAAAGAAGTGATGGAAGCAATGCAGTGTAACATCGATACACGGTCCTAGATTCCAAGGCTTCACAAATCCACTACCAAGTGCAAGCTTCAAACGTGTTCAACTAGTGGAGATTATGACTAGCAATTCTTCTTCTAGAATAGGGCCTTTTTTGCCTCTTAGATATGCAGTCCTCTTGCTGAGCACTAGTATATGATAAGACAAGCCTATATGTTATCTTTCAAGAGCTATCTTTCACTCTGAGGTGCAACCTTCTCCATGTTTGTCAGCTTTCCTTGCATCAACTCTCCACGTTGCAAGTCTATCCATCTGTTGTATCATGAGTCGATGGACTGTAGTAAACTAGATCAATCATTCATTTGTTACTATCATAGGTGATAATACATTCCTAGAAGCTTGCGACTGGTTGACAAAAACCTCCGCTGAGAGTTGTGTCCAGTCTATATGCTCTAGATCTCACCACCTGGGATGGGAAGGAGGAATGGCTGCAGATTCATTGGAAGATTCATATGGGTGTTGTTGTTGAAGGCCATGGGATCGAGAGTAGGAGGAGAGTCTTGCCTGGCCTAAGAGGCATGATTCCGTGTGAAGATGATAATGAGACATAGCCATCGAGAAGATGTTGAGCGATCAAGGCTTTTGTAGTGAAGACCAACTTTCTCTTCTTCATCACAATTCACACACAGTTTTATCTTCTGTGGAGTCCTTCTTCTCTACCATTCCTCTACGATTGTAAAAGACTGACTGTGATGACGGGGCCACCTGCATGATGATGAAATTGACCATGAGCAAAAGAGGCCTCTTCTTCTTCAGTGTGGCTTTGCTGTTGCTCATGGCAGCACTTTGGATAGACATGTAATGTGCACTCGGTCGGTAGATCCTTACTGAGAAGCTGTTCAATCTGCTATCAACACCAACAAAGGAGGAAAGAAATTAGTTGGAAAACTTGAAGAGGGCTATAATCATTGGGTGGTAGCTCAGGAAACAAGACGTCAACAACATATCAGCAATGTACGCTGATGAAGGGTTGTAGCATGGTGGAGTTTTCCAAGGCTGCTCCATAAACTGGAGTCATTGTTGCAGCTGCCCTACTTTTATGTAATAGGGAATTAAAGGTACAATGAGGATAAGATAAAGATTATATTTATCACAATTATCTATTTCTCAATTCAAGTTGATAATGATGGTTTCGAGAAGGTAAGGACAAAGGTGATGATGACTATCACGGTGGTGATGAGGATAAGAAAAATGAAAACGACGAGGAACATATATTTCAATTGCAATTTGAGGCGAATCCAGTTGACGAGAGAAAGGAAAGGCTTTTGTAAAGATTATTCAACCTTTGTTTAAATTTCACCCACGAGTCCCCCCCTTCACACCCAAAGAGACACATGCGTAGACAAAACACAAGATATTACAATTCCACAATGCTCCATGCCAACCATTATCCCCTCCATTCCCATGCAAGCATTCAAGCTTATTTTCTTATAATCACATTTACAACATATGTCTTTTCTAGAAATGCCAAGTGATAAGGAGATTATTGTGCAACCATAGCATGTGCCTCTTGTGCTAGTACTCGAGCTTGTAGAAAGTGAATGTGCCTTTGTTGCAACTTATACAACACTAAAATTTCTAGCTTTGGGTATACAACACCTAGCCAAACTTGCTAGCCCCACACCTAGCCCACATACTCGACTAAGGTGACTAGATCAATCTTATTTTTACTTTACTAATATTTAGTATTTTATTTATTTTATTTCTATGTTTAACTTTCATTCAGGCCCCATTCCTAGACCACATGGGTAGCTATGATGGGTATACAAGAAAGGCTTGGTAAACTAAAATTAATCATGAGAATTTAAATATATTATAGTTGTATTTATAACATTAACATTAACTTCTAAGGGTAACAACTTTGTGCACGCTCTCTCTCTCTCTCTATGTATGTATGTATGTATCTATATATATATATATATATATATATGGGGCTATAATGGAATAATATCCTAGGTGGTTTGATTTAACATACACAAACAAAGATTTTGTTGTATTATATATCTGTACAACACATATTCCCAAATAAACCTAGGAAAAATGAAGTCTTAAGGGTAACAACTTTGTGCTCTCTCTCTCTCTCTCTCTCTCTCTCTCTCTCTCTCTCTCTATATATATATATATATATATATATATATATATATATGGCTATAATGGAATAATGTACTAGGTGGTTTGATTTAACATACATAAGCAAAGATTTTGTTGTATTATATCTGTACAACACATATTCCCAAATAAACCTAGGAAAAATAAAGTAAAAGTAGCAAAATACCAAAAAATGCAACCTTTTAGTTACTATTAGATTGTTTTTTACAGTATTGCAATGAAATGTCTTGTGTGTGTGTGTGTGTGTGTTTTTGTGTGTGTATGCATACCAATCTTGTAATGTATAACAACCTTCCGTGATGTGTTTTTGAAAGTATCTTCCAATATCATGTGACGTGCTTGAAAGGTGTATACCATGTGAGAGTGAAAAGACTGCAAGGTGTGTAATGGAAAGTGATGGCACATGCTAGTGTCGGACACACTTGCACATTGAGGACATGTAAGTCTATAGAGATTCTGATGTTGAAGAAAGACAATCAAGCAGGAGAGAACAAGAACAAACAATGGAAGAAAATCATCAAGCAAGAGGATGAGAAATGAGAAAGTATCGATGATGTAGATGCATCCAACCACATTATGTTCATATCACACTACATGCATTGGGGGTTTTATTCTCAAATGAAACTACATGAATTAGCATTTAGGTTAGTAAAATGTGTTGGATGTTGTGGATTAGAACCAAAGGAAACATTGAATTTCATCCTTAAAGAGTATTAATGTTTTTGTTGTATTTAGTTATGTTAGAATTGCCATGAGGCTCTATTATCATTCATTGAAGAATACAATTCCTAAGAGCATCGAAGTACTAGCCAATCTACCAATGGCTCCCAAATGCAATAATGCACTGAAATAAAATATGAGTGTTAGCTACCTAAAATTTGCGCATGTATTTCCTAGAGGGCATCGATATCCTATTGATGAGGTGGCGTGCGAATGATTCGTGGTCTCTTGATAATGAGCAACATGGTCCAAGTATAATGCACAAGCATCATATTGTAGTCCATATCATGCCCTACATAATCCAAGACATAATCATTCCTATAAGTTGGATGACATTGGGATATGGACTAGCCCTGGAGTAGGTGTTTGAAGTATCATACCAACCATATAGAGAATCCTCATCCCAATCTATAGTAGCATAAATGATGGAATAGGAAGAAATATATGTGATGCCTCTATTATCCCTATTGTCTAGAAATATGCTTTCCAAATGTGTCCAAGTATTGTTGATCCACAAAAGTCTCCCAAAAGCAATAGCACGGTGAAATAATTTTTTGAGTGATGGCTACCTAAATTTCTTGCATGTATACGTGTAATACATCATCATCCTCTTTGCAACAGTAATACCATAGGAGAGGTCAATCATAAACAAAATTGGTATGCTTTCGTGTAGACTTATGCAAGTTGCCTCTTGCTTAAGCGTGATGCACCTCAATCCAATGACACCAAAGGGAATCCCCACATTCTCTCAAAATTCTTGACATGAGAGATGTAAAAATGTTAGCTCTTGAGCTTGGAGGGAGCCTAAAGAAATCAGGTCACCGTTCGTGGACCTGGGCCGAATGAAAAGAAACCAAGCCAAATGTGCTTCATGAATTGGACCGAGACTCGTACGCCTCTACGACCATAAACAAGTGAGGGCTCACTTGGTTTTGCAACATCTCAAATACACAATCATCGATGGTTTATAAGTATGATATTGTGGGACCACAACTTCAAAATAATGAATGTCTTGCAAAATGCTAGCCCTATTTGTAGCCACTCTCCATGTGTATCTATTTTTGCAAGTGTTGCTAGTAGATATTAATTGAAATATCAAAACATTAAACTAGTTAAACGGAGATAAAGATTGATAATGGAATTTAAAAAACATATTCAAAAGGGCAAGATTCTTGATGTGAATATCAAATGTTTGGCCATTATGTTGAGAAATAAGTGACATTTGTTCTATGTTAGTGCACAAGGAAGCAAAGCTTGTTTCCTCTAGGAATTAATTACTCTGTATCAGAGTTTACTCATTGCATCTGCATTAATTTTTAGAAGAGAGAAAGAAAGTATCAAGTTTCCATTCCATGTAAGCATATGTACTATGTGTCCTTAAATGTTTCTAAGCTTGGACCCCATGTCACATGTTTTCATTCTTCACACTGCATTGAAAAAGGTTGAGTTGCTTCAAGCTTTCGGAGCAAAGAAGGATCAATGTACCTATTTAGAGAGACATGTAGTGCTTAGTTTAGTTAAGATTTCTACATTAAGAAGGCTTAGTTTAGTTAAGATTTCTACATTTTTAAGTGTATAGATGTCTGAGCAATGCACTCTTTATTTAATGAAATCATGTGAAATTTTTACCTTTACCTATGTTTACTATTGTTGCCTACAACAATTCTTAATCTAGAGTTTTCCTATTAATTAAGCCATAGTTCCCCTAAAACTTCTTATTCTAGACAAATTAATTAAACAAAGAGCATTTGTGTCTGTAACCCCACCTCTAGAATATTATTAGTACAATTGAGTTCATCCACAAGTTTTAGGGGATCTAGTGGAGTTCTATATAGTGCAAAGAGGAGGCTAAAAACATTGAAAATTATCCAAAGTTAATTTTATTTTCAAAATGCCTCCTCTTTTGCAACCACTCATCTGTTTCTACTTTAATGATGACATGTAGCAATGAACTTTGTCTTTTGAGTATAAGTCAACTTTATAATGTACATACCAATCTCCTCTATAAAAACTTCTGTGTTGTCTTTCTCAAAGCTCCTCAAATCTAAGAGAGGACTTGAGATCGTTACTTTGTTACAAGAAACACTAAGCGTATGTTCACCAAAATTAATGACATGATTCATGAGATTGTGAGGAGCCACTTGCATTTTATAGTTGGAATTTCATGACATTGATGATGACGACTCTGATTACAAGCTACTTGCCTATTTTTAGAATCTCCAAAGGGTGAAGACTCTTCTTTTTAGCATGTGCAATGTAAAAGAAGAAACATCAAAATCCAATATAGAATTACATTGTGTAAGCATGTAGGTATCAAACATTGATCCATTATATAAATGTAATCTTTTACCAGAACACCAAGATCTAATTTTCATTATTAGTGAGCTTGATGAGAGTAATATTACTTTTATATTTGATCCAAGGGGACTGCTACACAAATGTTTGAGGACCGGGGGGAAGGACTAAAGACGTCACGTGCTTTTGCATGGCTTATAGAGATTAGCGGCTATGAGATTATGGTGGATTTTATTTCAACCCGACAAAGACATATTCCAATGTCAAATGGACTCGGTGGCATAACTGCATATGTACATATGCAAGATGATGCATCCTTTATTAAGGTCTAATAATAGAATGAAAAAGGGGGAGAGATTATGTATTTCATTAAATTCTTAAGGGGTTTAATGTGCTTTTAGGATGCATGCGCAGGGTTGGTAGCAACGTTCATTTTGCCGCCATTTTGAGGGAGACGTGTTATAACTCAACCAATATTCACACGGAGAGAGAGAGAGAGAGGTTTCTTTGAGCTATGGTATCGTCACTATTCATCTTCCTATCCTCTATTCATCTGCCTATCCTCTAATCCTCTTTGAGCTATTGCAGAGAGCTGCAGATCGGCTCGCAGTTCTGCGTCTCACTTCCATCGTCGTCTAGTTCTTCTCCTCCAGCTAGCAGCCCCACAGGGAACGGCAAGGTGTTCCGCGAGTACTTTGGCACCCTGTTCAACGGCGTGACGTTGACGAGCGATCTGGCACCGGCGATCAACACCAATGTGGAGGTGCACGTCATCCTCGCCTTCGCGATCGACTACACGTCGGACGGCTCGGCATCCACCAACGGGCAGTTCAACATCTTCTGGGACGAGGCACGCATGAAGTGACTGAGGAGTTTTGCGATGAACCGAAAGGGCGGGACAAAACTGCTGCCTGTGTGCGTGCCCTGATTGGAGTTCGCACCTCGGCTGAGCTTGTCGACTCCCTGCCCAACCTCCACTTCATCTGCCCTGCCGTCAGCATCGACAAGATAGACTTTGCCACCTGCCGCAGCAGGGGCGTCGCAGTCACTAATGTCCCAGACGTCTTCGACAATGACATTATTGACCTTGTCATCCTCCTAATGCTTGCTACAGTTCGATGGTTATGCCCTTGGGCCTGTTTGATCGAGCTGAAAAGTATGCCAGTTTTGCGGCGGTTGAATGTATCATATCCAGCTACACGTCATATAGCAAACCTTACTAAAAAGAACAAGGATCTCCCACAGCATGCAGGTATCCAGCTACACGTCATCCTTTTGACATCAATATAACGTCGATTCAAAGATTCAATATTAAAGATTCAGATCAGAAGTGATGTACGACGGGAATCAATATCGTCGAAGATGGGCCATGGGAAGGTGGAGCTGCGCCGGATCGAGAATGCTATTGTGTGCAACGTCGTGACCTTCAGCAGTGCGCACAGAGCCGGACTGTTCAAGAAGGCCAAGGAACTGATCGCCATTCTGTGTGACACTGAGGTATATATATATATATATATATATATATATATATATATATATATATATCTCTCTCTCTCTCTCTCTCTCTCTCTCTCTCTCTCTCTCTCTCTCTCTCTCTCTCTCTCTCTCTCTCTCTCTCTCTCTCTCTCTCTCTCTCTCTCTCTCTCCTTCACCTGTCCCCCCTCCCTCCCCTCCCTTAATTCATACTAGAATGAATACTTGTAAATAAGTCTTGCAATATGTTTTGATTTGTAGTAGGTTGCTAGGAGTACTTTCATGGTCATGGTCATCATCTACAAGTAAAGCACAACTATACCAAACATACCAATTAAACATAGGAAACAACTATAACCTAGATAGGGGTCAATATCATTTTCACTAAGAATATTGTGTAAATTTCACTTGGATTTATAAACCTAATTGTAGTTTCTAAGATCTTAAATGTATGAAACTTTTGGTGGAATGCTTTGCAAGGAAATTATTGTCTTTTTTGCTGATCAAGCTAGTACAAGCATGAGGTCTCTTTCACACATGCATGTATATTTTCTCTATCTTCATGTGTCTCTTTCTCTATTTATGTATTTCCTATCTATCTACCTAGCTATCTTAAGTACTGTGGCACAAGGCACATCTCACTTACAAGTCATTTAGTGTTGGGTGAGGGATCTATCATATCCTGAAGCTCCTAATAGCATAAGAGGTATCGTGAACCAATAAAACATGATGTCACATATATAAAGTTATGCTTGAGATTGCCTTGAGTAACTAGATTTACTCTTTCTAGGGTTGTAAAAAATCCTAGTATCATTGTTAGTGTGGTTCTTTCCACGAGTTCTTTTTCAATAGGGATCTTTACATTTGGCTTTTGGTGGTTTCCTTCATTGTAGACTTGAGATTTTAGTAGCTTCTTGTATTACCATCTTGTTAGAGACCTAATTTTATGCATCCTTCATCAATCCACTTTGTGTCTTTCTTGATTTTATGCAAATCTTTCATGGGATACTCTTCTTTTGTTCATATGGTGTCTACTCCTCACATTCCTTGCTTATCTATATCGTAAGTCAAGTTTTCCTCATCAAGTTTTCTATTTGGTGGAGTTTCCTAAACAATTCCACTTTTCTTGCATCTAATAATACGAGATACACTCTCTTTGAGATGTATCAACCTACTTGTATGTTTGGTATAGTTGTGCTTTACTTGTAGATGATGGTCATGGTCTTCATGGTTAGTTATCACATAAAATAATGTTGACTTGTCCTCAAATTCAATGCTTGTCAGTATTTTACATTTCCTAGTGCTAAGTAAAATTGGCCCCCATATGGACTGATCTTTGTGTTTCTCACCATGTCTCTAGTTTTCCTAGTCTAGTCCAATATGAATATGTCATTTCATAAGTGTGGATAAAGAAGATTGTAAAACCACATGCAGAAGGGATAACTGTTGTGACGGACTACTAAGTGCTTATAGTTCTTGAGAATCTTTATTTTTCTTAAGCCTAAATCACATATTCAATGTGCCTTCATATATGAATCAGTTCGTACACTTATGTGCTTTAAGTACACTTATTGAGAAGTATTTTTCTTTTCTAAAGTACAAATCAACTTTTCTATATGCTTTAGTATATCAATCTTCCACCTTTGATATGTAACTTTAATATATAGATTGATTATTTTTTATTTATGTTTATGTTTCAGGAAGCCATAATGAATAATTTAAGGAGATGTCAATGCAATTATAAGTGTAGGCATTCAACCCTCAACCCTTGGTTATCAGAATGTTACTAGACAAACTTACTATGCACACAGTCGCAAGGATATGAATGGGATAATACATTCATCAGTTCTGGCTCATCAAGAAGGTCAAAATTCTACTAACAATGATGTTCCTATGAGTGAAGATAACCCTCCTATGGATCAACCATCATCTCACTCTTTGCCTAGACGCAGGCATTTGTGGTGTACATGCAGAACATATTGTGGAGGTGGACATATGGTTCCTCACTCAACATATGCAAGACACATGAAAATTGAGGAAAGATTTAAGAGTCTCACTACTAATCTTGGTTTACGTGACTCTCAAGGACTACCACAAGATGACATTCTACTAGAGCATAATGACATGGGAGATGAGGTCCATAATGACCCATCAGATGAGATTGACAATTTAGACGAAAGGGAGGATAATGAGGTGGAACCACAACATGAAGCGTTCGATATGGATGATGTTGAACCATCTTTATTTGACAAAATCGTTCAAAGAATAATTCAATTGCAAGCACTTTGGGATGAGCATCAAGCTTCAATTGAGTTTCAAGATAAAATGCTTAAAATTATTTTTGGTGATGTGGTCAGTTCTAATCCCCCCCAAGCACATATGGACAATATATATATGCCAAGCTTGGCCAAACTATTAATGCAAATGCCTAACACATGGGATGGAGACTTGAATGGTATAAATATTCCTACTTGTTGGGAGAAACTTGGTATCATGTTCACACGGCTAGGTATGGTTAATTCCCAACGTTACAGGGTATGCCAAGGAAGTGAGAGCTCTATTCATGCACCATTGCTTTATCAGCCAAGCAAGGAGGATAACTACATTACAGACACAATTGAATGCTTGTGTAACACCAGAAATGGAGGAAGGAAGAAGTTAAAGCGTGATTATTCACAATGTTGTGAAAAGTGTTCCAAGTGTTCTCTACCGAGAAAAGATATGCTCTCTTTTGACTATGTCTCCATTAGAGAACAATTGCGTCTACTAACTAGAAGTAGAACTCTATGCCATGAATTGTTGGAAATGTGGAGAAATAAAAACAAATGGTTAATACAGGAGAATACACTTTGTGATTCTACAATAAATAAGTTTTGGGATGGTACAAAATGCAAAAGTGTAAATGATTTTTGGAATCCTGAATCATACTTTGAGCTTCCATTGATATGTAATAACATGCATTGCAAACAAGTCTATACAGCTTGGCCTTCTGCCCAAAGGTCACCATTGCTTGATCATTCATGGGATGATATTGAGAGTGCCTACAAGTTTATTTGCAAATCATGTCGAACTCACATACATGGGTACAAAAGGATTTGTAAGGTACACTTTATTATCATGCTCATCTTTCAATGTTATACATTCGATGAGGTTCTTTGCTTTATATTAAATTTAAGATTGACTATATGATTCATGTTCTTAACAGTATCTTATCCTTTACATGCTTAAAATGTAGGATGTTGAAAATGAAGATGAGACACTTGATATGGAAAATTGTGCCAGCTTTTCAAAGTTATTGTCACATGGTTTAGACAAAATAATGTACTCAACTAAACATCAATAAACTTTGGAACAAAGTATCCATAGTTCAAGCAATGATAAGGTATGTAGCTTTTTTTTCTATATAAATATTTTTAATGTGATTACTAATTTTAGTTTTGAATGTAGGCTAATCCAGATGATGACATTAATGAAACATCTCGAAAAAGTCAAAGAAAGAGGAAGGTATTTGATATATGTTTGTGAGAGAACAATAGCATCATAGTTTAGTGAATAACTAAAGATATGATTTATTACATAACTATTTATTTTACGTGTTGACTAGCCAAGTGAGAAGATGAAGGATCTTTTGCAACAAAGGAGCATGAAACGAGGTACCAATATCAACGAAAAAGAACCAAAGGTGCTAGATGTAAATGTTTATATTTTTGTTTATGTCATACATGAAAAGTATAATCTAATTTTTTTATTTTATTTGAATTAGGAATTTAAAGATCTCCCAAACCAAGGCATTGAGATTAACATTTCAAATGATACTCAAAGGGTAACTTTATTGTTAATTTATATTTTAATTAGATGTATATAATTGTAGTCATGTAGTTCAATTTGTAGCTTTGAGATTAACATTTCAAATGATGCTTAAAGGGTAGCTTTATAGTTTATATATATATATATATATATATATATATAAATAATAGTCATGTAGTTAAATTTATGGCTTTTCATATTATAATTCGTGTCATTTAATTATCTATACATAGTATAATAAGTTACTTATTCTCTTTTTTTTAATTCAATGCGGGTTAATATGACAAAAGAGAACATGGAAACCATACTTTTGAAGTATCTTGGTGTCCCTACAATTCATGATATGTACTTTTCTTTAAAGAGTACATACATGAATCTCAAAAAGATTGAAGCTAGCTTTAGAGTCTTGATTAAGGATACAAAGAAGCCAACAAGTGATGATATGATTAAGGAGATTATTTATTGGCTACTAGGAAATGGCAAAGTTGTATTAAACAAAAATACCAATGTGCTTAGTCTAGATGATGTGAAAGTTTTAGCATAACTTCTGCTTTGAGTTAAGAATTTATTGCTTTTCAACATATTGAAGATTTGAGGGATTACTCAAACATTTATTACTTTGCAACATATTGGAGATTTAAGGGATAAAACAATCAAGACACACATGTTGCTTAATTAGTTTTTACTTCTATGCTCCTTTAAAAGTATTTTCATTTTTCTTTTGGTTGCTAGAAGTAGATGTTGATGTCTTAATTTGTTTAATCTATTTTGATCATTAGATGTATTTTATTGATCCTTACTTAGAAATGATGACATTCTCTATATATTTTTCTAGTTAAAAATTTATTGTGTAATTTCTTGTTTGATATTAGTATGTCTAAGAGTAAGGGCAAAGTAGATACAGTGATAAGGAAAAAAGAGAATTCCCACGGAATTCCCTAGTTGAAAGTACATATAAGTAGGGAATGTAAAAAATAGGAAAAGTGAGAGATTTCCTAGTGAGAGTATCTAGGGAATCACCTCTAGAAATTTTTTCCTATATATCGAATATTTTCTATATAGGAATTATTCCCTACATAGAAAATTTTATATTTTCCTATGTAGGAAATATCTCCTACATAGGAATTTCCTATGTAGGAATTTCCTATGTAGGAAATATTTCCTACATAGGAAAGGTCTTACGTGATTCCCTACTTATTCTCACTAGGAAATGTCCCATTTTTCCTAGTTTTTACTTTCCCCACTTATATGTATTTTCAACTAGGGAATTCCATGGGGAATTCTCTTTTTTTCCTACATGGGGATCGATTGAAAGTTCCTTGTGAGATAGGATAATGAACACAGCTTTTAATTCATAATAGGAACGCCATAACTTCAAGCTCCATAGCCATGTTGGTCATCGTTGTCCTCCTATTTTACACTCATTGCCACCTATCCATCTTGGCCTTTCTGCATATTAGCATGCCCTTCTCCAAAAGCTTCGTTCAATCTGCCACATACACCCTGTAAAGCTTGTAGCTTTTCTTATAAAATCTTAAGACTTTTAAAATCTTTTTCCAAAGCTATTCTCCTCTGTCGCCTTCCTATCCCACTGATTAAGCCTCCACAAGTCGAAGAGAACCCCCCAATAGTATGCAAAGAAACTTAGCAATTATCACAAAGTATCCCATTCAACATCTGTGCTATAATTCCTTTAGTTATGCAAATTAATATGCATGGAATTGAAAATCTTCATAACATGCTCTCCTTCATTGATCTGATCTTCCCAAAATATGTTGCAATTACAATTTTCCAAACGACCACCCTCCTTCATTGGTTTCATCTTCCCAAAATATGTTGCAATTACAATTTTCCAAATGGCTATATCTTCAACTTGTAGCCTTTTGTTGCCCGCTTAGCCAAAGTGACTGGCTCCTCTATAATTAGACTTCAGTGTAAATACTTGCTTGCATCTTCCTTTTAGCACAAAGACAACTTCAAAACATGACCTGCCTTCTACTATCAATGGTAATTCTCTTGGAATATACAAGCATCTTGAATTGAAAATCCTTCAATGAGACATCCCCTCTCTTTGCATGAAATCCTGTGGAAACCTTAGATTATGATTTTAACAAGTGCTTTCCACTTAGAACTAGCAGAGCTAAGTTCACACAAACCACTATAGTCTCCAAGCATTGTCTTCTAGGAAGAACCACAAATATCAAAGCCAAAATACCATAGATCAGCTCAATAGTGACTCTTTAGCAATTCCCAAAACCTTGTCTTCCTTTACCCCAATCTTTTATTTCCTTCATAGCACTTATATTGCTCTTTTGATAATAATATATGTATGTATTCATGCAATGTGACCTAGTAGAAAATATACTTTTGAAGATAATCTCCTCTAAGCTCCTAAATGGCCTTATCATGCCCGAGAGATCCAACTTTGACATGTTAAGAGAGATATTTTGTGTGCTTGAATCATTTACACGTAAGGGACTTGATGACAGCATCAAAACACTCCAAAGTGACTTCCAGTGGTGAATGTGGAGCATTATGGCATCCGCCCTCTCCAAACCTGCACATCCATGTGCCATCTTGTTAACCACTTGCAACATTGTTCCCACCAGGATCATATGGGTAATATGACAAGTAGGTAAGTTGACATAGGTTATCACTGCATCCTCATGGGTCATATGGACTATTCAAAGTAGATATGTTTTTGTATATCATCACAGCATCCAGATCTTCTTTGGTTGGTTGATCATAAAAAAATCCCATGACTCCAAACTCTCTTTCTTCCTTCAATGGAACAAGTCTTGTTTGTGCCTTGACCATATTGACATTTATATCCATATCCATCTCCATAAATGGCATAAAATGTTCAAAGATAATAGTTCTACAACAACTGGTCTGACCTTCTTGTCAACAATCTTATGTTTAGTCTATATTCTGGCTTCTTTGCTACAATCTACAAATTTCAATCCTTGTTGTAAATACCCTAGTAAACACATATTTTACTGTGTATAAATAGCACCCAACTCTTTTTGCTGAAATATTTTAGTAAAGAATACTTTTTGCTAAGAATCCTCAACACTCAAATTTTCTTATAGCATGAAATTAGCATCTTTGCAATTCTTCACCATATAATGAACCTATAAGACATATGACAACTCTTGATTTTCAGTTTGTAGCAATGCTAAAAGATCCTCCATAGTATTCGAGCATGACAGCCTATCATAAAGGCCATCAGTAATCTTCTCATCAGAATTATTATCCTCAATCTTCTTCAAGTCCATAGTTGTCTCAATGTTGGAAAGCAGCTTGAATCCAAGTTGTTTTTTCGGCTTCGAATCCTTTGTCTTCACAGGGCTTTCTGATCTTCATGTACTTTCAGCTTCTAATCATCAACCGTACTCTACTCTAGTCCTAAAGAAGAAGTCTGAGAAACTAGATCACTCCTCCTAGTCACCCTTTCAGAACCTTTAGGCTGATCATCATCTCTTTTTTTCTTCTCCTCAACAAGTGCTTCAAATCCTTGAGATTTTGCCATATAGGCATAGTGGGGCTGAAACTGGAGCTGGACTAAGCAGCTTCTACTCCCTTCTAGACACCTTGAATTGTAGGTCTTTTAATTTATTTGATATCTTCTCCATCATATTTTCGACATTTGGTTTTGCAGTTGGTCTGAAATCGCAGCAGCATGATGTTGAGAAACACGGATCTAGAGCTAGTTAGCTATGGTGGACGCAAATCAAACACACGATACATTATGAAAATGAGAGATTGTAACTCAAGTGAATTAGGTTCCAAGATAGATTAGCTTGGAGTCATAAACACAATCTTAAGTGAATCAAATTGATAGTGCCATTACATTGAAATGAGTGTCAAGTACATGCTTATATAGCCTTTTTGGATAGTACCACTCTTCCTCTCTGTGCTTATGGGATTTTGGACATCTCTTCTGGAGCATACAACTTTTGTCATCTCTCTTATACAAAGCCTCTTCTAGGCATACATCATTTGTCTATTTCTCAACACCCCCCCTCAAATGATGAGTCCCTACACTTGCTGGCTTTTGCCCCCCCTACATGATAACATGGCCCGGAAGACTAGCTCATAGGCAGCCTAGTCAAGTTAAAGCTTGAGATTTTACATCTTGGCAAGGGTTTTACAAATCAAATCCACTAAGGGAAACATATTCCTTAAAATAGTTTTTCATAGTTGTTGATGGTAGCGGAAGTATCTTTTTCTTCTTCTTCATTCATGAATTGATTTTGGTGGTGGTTATTCTGCATCTGCTGTGCTCTTTTCTTGTGGAAGCATTCACTGGCAATATGGCCAGTTTTACCACAATAATGACATGTCATCTGATTCCTGTTGTCGATATTGAATTCTCGACCTCTTCCCTTGGGTCCAGTAGCTCCTCTAGTGTACAAGAGGTTTTCCCTTGAGTGGTCCCTTTTACATATTTTCTTTTAAATTGCTTTCTCCATCAAGCAGTGAGTGCTCAATATCTTTGAGCGAGAGACTCGAAACATTACTTAGAGTGGACACAAGGTTCTCATATGGATCCTTGTTTACACTTACAATCAGTATGGCTATTGCTTCATCTTCATCAATATTCTTTTTAAGAGTTGCAAGCTGAGTTTTTAAACTCTTAAATTTATTAATGTGTATGGTCATAGAGGCATTGTCTTTGATATCCAGTTTATAAAACTACATGAGAAGTTTTACCTTTGAATTCTTTGCTTGGGTACCAAACATTCTATCCAGTTCGTCCCTGGTGCGCAGATCGGTCGCTGTATGCTCACGTAGTGAATCCCGGAAGGTCCCCAAGAACAATGAACTCTAATTTTTGCACAAGTTACAAGGTAAAAAGCATGAACGACAAGAGCAAGAGACCAATTGGGTGCAATCTCCCCCCATGCCTTGTGTGAGCGCTTCACAAAGCATGTATTTTATGTATATTTCTTCTTCATGCTCAATAATAGCCCAATTTACAAAAATATATCAAGCTTTTAGCTTTTGAGTTTGCTTTTACAAAAATAGGAATAAAGCTAATGGACGGTGCCCAAAGAGTCTAGCACGCCCAATACAATGTCCAAATAGAAATAACATATCCGTGTGCATGGGCGCATACAAAATAATAATTAATTATCGATGCCTCAATAGACATGACAAAATATAGGCCTGGCGCCTATCAAAATATAATCCATAGATCGAATACTCGCTAGACTCCAATGCTTTCCTCCACCACTGCTGCTATCTCTACACATCAATTGAAGCATTCACAATCGTTAGTAAAATAATACAATTAAACCGACAAAAGTGAATACCTAGCAGTCTTCAACTACATAAATAAATCAACTGGTTAGAAATAAATCCTAACCTTAATTTATTATGAGTGCGCACTCTAAACTCATAAACGTTTATTAATTTAATATGTATTTTGCGGAATCACCCGCTATGGAATCACCCATGTACACACTAAATTAATGAAACGCCCGAAAAGGACAGGCATCCCCATCAACTTCTCACACAAAGAATCCACTTTGTATATGAGCCCCGGTCATCAAAGTTTACGGAATCCACCGTAAAACCTCACGGAATCCACTGTGGCACGGAATCCACCGTGAAATATGCCTCCTGGCATCAGTCCCAGGCAGTTCTAGCATTTCTTATGCCAAATATATGATGTAGCACATCATCACTTAGTCCCCAGGCAATGATGCCTAGTGCCTTATTATTCATCTTCTTCCATTCTTTGGATTTGAACAGGTCTTCTTCAACGAACCCGTCTTCATCATCTTCCTTCTTGTTATCTGCATCATCTTCAAACAAGTCCCATAAGTCTTTCCGCATAAGATGGTACATGGTCTTCTCCTTCCAGGCATGGAAGTCTTCACCATTAAATTTTGCTATATGTTCCATTTCAGTCATCTTTAGTAGGAGGTCTTACCACGAGAACTCTCGGGCAGTGTCTATCCTTTTTACAAGAAGATAAGGGATTTGATAATTGTGCAAGCAAATAATTTCATGCGAGAAGGTCTTACCAATTGGCAATCTTGCTCAATGACAGTGTCTAATCCCGTACAAGTACTTCAGATATTGAAGAAATGGCACAAAATGCTAGTGTCTAAAAAAACTAAGATCACCGTGAATAGCTTAGAGTGTCGGAGAGTTGGTTTGAAAAAAGAGAGTGTGAACAGGGGTATTTGAAAAAGGCTTATTGAAGCCTTAGAGATAAGGCTCTTTAAAGACTTTAAAAATTTAGTCGTGAATTGTTGGAAGAGCCTGCCGATTCTACACACGTCGCTGTGAAATGCCAGGCTGTAGATTAGCCGAACGATCTCTTGCTGGACCAGCAGGACTCAAAGGGGCACTCTATTAGATCCTCCTCCGCCTGCAGCTTGCAACATGGCTAATTACTGGTGCTTTCCGGAGAGAAAACCTGCTTTCCCGTCGGTCTCTGTCAAGCGTCCAAGAGGAAAATTTGAAGATGCAGCACCACATGGAGCTGCGTTCTATCCTCGTGAAGAGCTTCATTATGGTGAGCGTTTCTCATGGAGAAAGCCGGAGCCTCTTGGGACTGCAGTGGATATCAACAGAAATGGGGTTGCATATGCCACATGGTCAAAAATACCAGGATTAGGAGGGGGAGCAGTTATGGGTGTAGGCACACCTGGTCTTGGTGTTGGTGGCCTGGTCTTGGTCTTGATTGTTTTTTCTTCCTCAATCACAACTGAGGAGTAGAAGAAGAGGTCTGCCCCATCATGTTTTCTTTCCCTAAAGATGATTTTAGGGACATTGAGAGCAGCCCCGCTCTGCAACAAGACAAATCAGTCTGATCTGAGGTAGTTCCAGACTCTCCACCTAACAACCCAAACACTAAGTCTTCTCAACTTGAGCTCTCTTCCTTCCTCTCTATTTCTCTGTTTAAAAAAAAACAACCCCTTCAATATAAACTCTAAACTGATCTTCTTGAGTAGCAGCACTTTCTTCCTTGAGCTCCTTTGGTAGCACCTCCTTCCTTAAGCTTCTTCTCCTCGTACACACAATGGATGTTGGATGGTTTGAAAGATTGGGATTGGAATGAGCTTGTAAAAGGAGAAGAATGAAGGAGGGAAAATCCTAGAGCATGCACAGAAGAAGAGATTCCACCTACTAGCTTCCTAGCTTAGCCATGGTTCTGATACCATGATGAGAAACATGGATCTAGAGCTAGTTAGCTATGGTGGATGCAAATCAAACATATGATACATTATCAAAATGAGAGATTGTAACTCAAGTGAATTAGTATCAGTTCTTCCATAATCTTGTTGAGAAAGTGAGTACCTTTATCATTTGCCAACTCTAAAGGACTGTCAAAGTGATGATTTTCTCATACATAATATGGCCATGTTGTTGTCATCATCGCATTTGAGAGCTTTGGTTTCACACCACTTCATCACATAGTCTATAGACCAAAATGTATCTATTCTAATTCCATCTGGTTGGTATATCAATGGGACCAATGAAGTTAATGTCCCACTTCTCAAATGGCTTTATGGGAAGGATGGGTTGTGGTGGCATAATGCTAGTTTTGGTAGGCTTTCCTATGCATTGACAAGCATCACAACGTTTGCAATAGCCATATGCATATTTGTGTAATGTAAGCCACTAATATTCTCGTGGTCACTTCTCCTCCAAAGTGTCCTCCAAATAAATTTTCATAGCATGCTTTTAGAACTATCCCGATCTCGTCTCCTGCAGTACATCTACGCAACACATCATATCTCCCTCTCTTATACAAAGGGCCACCTAACAGAGTGTAGGGGTTGATTCCAATAGAAGTTTCTTCTTCTCACAGTAAGAGATGCCAGTACGATAATGTTGAGTGGCCAAGAGGTTGGCCATATCTACATACCATGGGATTACAATTTCAACCAGAATCAAGGAAGCATTAGGGAGGTCTAGATCATCTTAGTCCTCTTTGTCATTGAGGGATTCATAACATATGATCAATCAGGACATGGAAGTAACTAGGTTTGGTAACCACTTCAAAATCAAACTCCTGGAACAAAAGGAGTCACCTCATCATTTGGCCTTTCACATCTGCCTTATTCATCAAGAAGGACAGTATCTCGTGGTCCACATAAAATTTGAAATGCATCAACAGTAATAGTGTTGGAACTTTTCCAAGGCACATAACATATCAACACATTGTAACTCCATCATTGTGTAGTTTCTTTTGCGATCAGTTACTTTTCGGCTTGCGTAGTAGATATCTTGGTCTAACTTCGAGGATCCTTTTTGACATAAGACTGCACATAACCCTTCAATAGATGCATCAATGTGCACATGGAATTTCTTCATCCAATTAGGAGGTTGCAAGATGTGTGCTTCAATTAGACACTGCTTCAGAGTATTGAATGCTTCATCACACAATCAACAGTTGTAAACTCTATATCTTTCCTTAGAAGCTTATGCAAGGGGACTACCTTTGTTGCAAAGTATGCAATGAACCATCTGTAATAGCCCACATGGTTGAGGAGTCTCCCCAACTGTTTTAGGTTAGTTGATGTTGTTATAGCTGCAATCTTCTCAATCTTACAGGGTCTGTTGCTATCCCTTATGCTACATAGACAATGTGGCCTAAAAGAACAAGACTCCAAAGGTGCATTTATCAGGGTCAAGAGAGATCCCATACTCTTGACATCTATCAAAGAACTACTCTAGGTATCCCCAATGCTCACAGATTAGGCTATAGAAAAAAAAAGTCATCTAGATAGTTCACACCATCTATATCCATGTAACTTAATTGCTTTTCACATTCCTCCTCACAGATGAAGGTCCGAGGGACTGCTTTTGGGTATAGATCTTGCGGGTATAGATTCGACTCCTTCAAGGGACTGGCCTCCTTATTTGATGCTCCACTGGAAGCAGCTTCTTGTTTCCATGGGGACTCGACTAAATCTTTGGGATGCTAAAATGGTATCATGGCCATTTCAAATTTATGGGAGATTTATTTATCTCTTGACTTGAGGACTCGTCTTTTGAGGATGCCTCCAATAACATCACACAAAATGAACTATTTGAGTTTTGTTTGGGCTACCAAGCTGGTGTTTATCAATAAGGTACATTGTCGTTGTCCTTTCTTAAAAAGGAAAATTTAGGGTGACAAGAGCCACTACTAAAGAAAGGCTTATTTTGCTTAATCCATTGTTTATGGATAATTTTCCTATGATGTGATTCATTTGCTAATCCAAAGGGTACTAAACTTCTTCCATGTTGCTTCCATTGTCTTCATCCTGACTTTCATCCTCTTCTTTGACTGACTCTATCTCGGCCTATGTGGGGGCACTGTTATGAGAAAAAAAGACTCTCTATTATAGCCTCTACTTCAGCTACTAACTCTGTTATGGCCAAGTAACAAGGAGAACAGTGCATTCAGGCCTCTATCTCATTGTTAGAGGTGATTTCGGAAGTCATTCTTGGGTCTGACAACATGTGTTCACCCATCAAACAAGGACTTTCCTTCTTTCAGAAGTTGGCTTACAATGTCTACTGTCAAGGACTATGTCTCTATTTTCTTGGGAAATATATGTTTGACAGCTTCTTCGTGTGCTAATGTGTCATTTGTTACTTTGTTGGAGAAGTCTATTAATACTTTGATAGAAGTGGATCCATTACTTTTTTGTGAACCATACAACTTGACTACTACCTTATTGGATCCTCTACCTAGGGTAAGGGTTTGCTTGAACTAATTTGGTCACGCTCTTGCTTTAGAAAGCCATGGTTTGCCCAAAAGCAAAGGGTATGAGGTCCCATAGGAGTTTGGTTTTACCACCAAATAGGTCAACCAATATTCTCATATTTGCGAGAGTTGTCTTCACATATGGGAGAATGCCCAAAGGCTTAATTCTGATTTGGTCTATGATTCTAATAAGCTATTGTGTAGGCTACCTACCTTACAAGCCTATATCCTTAATTGTCACATCCGTCATTATGTTCATTGATGAGCCTCCATCAATCAATGCATCCACTATAAAACATCCTTCAATCCAAAAACCAATCTTTGGGGTACTAGGATCCAGGAAGGCATTAGCCACATCCACTTCTTTCACAAGCTCTAAGGCTTTATTGGATTTGGGGCCACTTGTAAGAGCAATCCTTAGATATCTCTTCTTGTCAATATGCTTTTAAATTTCTTTCAACAAATGGGAGACAACATCAACAAACTCTTGAAATGTTAGGTTTGGTTTTTGAATGTATCTAGGTATTTGTCCAAGTCATAATCTTTAATAGGATCCACATGCCTCCAATTGGCTAGGAAGTGGGGCAACACCCACTTTTGTCTTTCTTTTTTCCTTTAGAATCACCAATATATGCACTTCTTCTATGAATGAGGGTACTTCTACATCCACCATCTATTGGACCTCTGGTCTTGTTTATGTAACTATCCGTGTATCCTTTTGTGGTACTGGATTGCTCTATACTCTATCGTTCTATCATGTATTGTTATGTTTCTCTTTTGGAAGATTGAGGTTCATACTTTTGGCAAAGTGAATGTTCTCCTTTGGAACTGTGGGTTCTCTTTACTTGGCATGTGTTATTGCAGCAACTTTCAATTCCACCAAGTTAGAAGCAAGTTCTTGGGTCTTTTGTTGGTTATCAGTTGTATTGGCTCTCATAGGAGCCAAGCTAGAATAGTCTTTTGCAATGTGGCCTTCTCCTTTGCATCGACTATATAAGGTTTGTAGTCTCTGGATCTTTGACGGTTTGGACAATTTGGCAAAATATGTCCATTTTCTCCACATCTATAACACTCAACTTCTGATCTCTAGCCACTGCCACAGGCTACCTTCCTAGATGTAACTTTGAGAGGGAAACCTCATTTGGCCAAAAGTAGGATCGAACTCTCTAGGCTTTGGTACTATATCCTAGGTGGTCATCTTGGATTCCAATAAGTTGATTCTTGCTTCTTCATCTTTCTTCCTTCTCTTATGCATCTCCTTCATAGAGAATATATGCTATGTATGGTTCTTCCTTAAATAGTATGAACAAAAGGATCCAATGATAGTTGGTTTTCGAGTATATTCAATGGCTAATTATCCTACCTAATGGCACTTTTTGCACCATGTATTAGATCGCGTCACATCTCTTCCACTTCTTGCAGGACTGGATATGTTGGCAGTATTCATCTTCAGTGTCTAAGTGTTTTGTAATCACATCCTTTAACTCTTTCTTGATGCTAACAATTGAATTGGACAGATTGTCCTTCAAATTTTATCCTCCTAGAGTACTTACAGTAGAGTTTTGCAAAGTCTCTATAATCATCACTGCATAGGCTGGTTGAGTTGGTCCAAAGGGTCAATTCATTCTAGTGAATCCATCATAAGATACTCTTGTAGCCAAATTTTAGAGGCACCAAAATCTTTCACCTATAAAGAATAAGAACATAAGTGCAATTTCCATTGCATCTAGCTCTACTTGAAACACATAAGGCACATTTAAGGATTCCAAGTGAACATTGTTTGAGTAGGTGGAAGTGAAACTCCTTGGTAGAAAAGAACATGGATTTCTTGATAATCATCTTAAGTATCACACAAATTATGAAGTGGACTTGATGAAGAATATTTGCTTGAAATTATTGTCACATTGAGAAGAGGCTATCTCTACTCCAATAGCACCACTTATTGTAGTGATGAGTTATTGCTTGAGTGAACATTAATTATCCTTCATGAGTCCTCCCAAGCTGAATAATCCAAAATTGTTTATCATAGCTTTAATACTCAAGAGCCTCAAAAACATGCTTCATATTTGATGTTTATTTTTTCTTATACATATGAAGGCTCCTCATGATTATTGCAATCTCTCTTATTCTACAACTCTTTAGCTCTTTCAAAACATGCAACAATCTCCAAAAAAGACATTCACTAGTGATCTCTTTGAGAAGCAAAAGTATTAACTCTCTTACAAGAAATGTTGTTAACTTTCCTTTCTTCCTCTATCAATCTACTAGAAGTAGAAATCATTCCTTTTCAACTTGCAACATCACTAGCAAATCACCTCTTCAGCAACATTATCGCCATGTCTCAAAAGCACAATTGCCTTCTCTAAAGGGTCATTATAGAAAAAACACTCATGAATACATGAATTATTTTGTTACAACCACACTAAATCAATGCTCATTATATAATTAGTGTGTGCCACATCATCACGTCTTCCTTTCCAAAAGATTTGCTCATCCTCCTTCACAACCACTTGTGGCCAAAACAATTTGTTGGCTACTTGTAGTGACTTGAGTTATGTTTGTCAGTTGTCCTTATCATGCTAAGCATGTTTGATTGTACATGTTATCATGACACTATGCAAACAAAGTGTGAAAAACCTTGGAGTGTATCATCATTCAACTTTCTTATTAATCTAGAGAGTCAATGTCATATTAGTCATTTGTGTTAGTGAACATAGTATGGACAGTTCCAAAATATGGGATTTTTAAAAAAGTTTAGCCCTTTTTTATATTTTGGCTATTATTTCTTGTAAATATCCTAAAAATGTGTAGAAAAATTCTAGAGTAGGGTGACATCCAAAAAGCAAGTTGCTTTCTAACCAATTTCGGAGATCTCATGCAAAAAAGGGATCTTGAATTTGTGTGGTGTGCAAATGTAGTTTTCAGGCAATAAACAACACTCCTGATTGTTGGGAGGAAGAAGAAGAAGCGATCTAAGGGAATCCTGACTAGGTGTCTTGGGGTTTTACCCATCTTTTTGAGCCAATGGAACCATTAGATTTTCCATCTTAGAGTAGAAGATAAAAAGCTATTGTTTGGTGCACGTTTTTGGTCTACCAAGGAGCTCCAAAATATCTAATGCTTAGAGATCACTTTTGATTAGTCCCAGACAAGGACTTTGTTTATCTTCTCATGTTCTATTAATACAGAGTGCTTTAAATCATTGAGCTTTGTATTTATATTGTGTAAAGACTTTGGCAGATTTCAATCCCTTGCCTATTCTTTTTCTTCTCTTCTATCTCCTATTCTCTACTTCCTTCTCTCTCTAATCCCCAGTGGATACAACCTTTCAACTAAGATTTTGACAAGAACGATTGCCGCACATCATCGCGACTGGGATGATCGACTTACATAGGCCCTCTGGGCGTACGGAACCTCCCGTAAGGCAGCTACAAGACAGACCCCTTTCTAGCTAGTGTATGGTGCAGAAGTCCTCTTCCCTGTTGAGCTGGAATTGCCCTCTTTGCGAGTGGCAGTTAAATAACACTTGGGAGATAGTGAATCACTGCAACACCGTCTCCTGCACTTGGAATGCTTGGATGAGATACGACAGATGGCCCTACAGTGCATGGAAACCACTCAAGCGCGACGCAAGGCCTATAGTGTAGAATATGAACATGCTTATGTAGGTACAACCACAACAACAAGTGATGCAGGCTTTTGCTCAAATAGAAACTATTGTGATGAATGCTCTGTAGAAAATAGATCATAAGATGAAGTTGTTTAATGGTAGAAATGTATCAATATATTTGTATATATATGCTCAAAAGATGGATTTCTTTGGGGTGGCTCAACTTGCATGGAGCCAGTATTTTTTATGGGTCATTGTACATAAATTGAAAGCTTGAGTTACTGAATTGACATGTAAGATGCTAACTGAGTAGCATTCAAGAAGACACTCATGGAGGAATTTTACATTGAAGATATCAATTTGATTATCTTCAAGACTTTCCAAGAGTGGATTCTACAACCCAATAAGGGTCTTATAACTGGCAAAGTTATTAAGAGAATTTAAAAGTCGGTTTGAGCAGTTAGATCATGCAGAACAGCAAGCTCTTGCAAGTCAAAAATTTGAATTATTTCTACAAGATGCAAATTTTGAGCTTCAAGAGAAGCTTGATGATTTGTTAGAGGATCAAACTACAAAGACAAGGCTTAAAACAAAGTGGAGGCATGTTAAGGAAGCTATTACTACATTGATGAAAAAGCATAGACGAAGAGAAAAATTACATGTATCTAACTTGCCACTATTATGGACAAAATAGTTGATGTATCCTATAAGCCACTCACTTTTGTGGCTAACCCTATGCTACACTTGTTGTTTCCACTACTAGAGAAGATGTATTGGTTAAAGGCATACATGATCTTCAGTTGAAGGTCACGAAATTGGATGAGAAAGGACAAGAGGAAAGGGGACGAGCAATACCCTCTAAACGAAGAAAAATATGTATATTGTGTGATAGTTTGCAGCATGAAAGGAAGGATTGTGCTACTTATCAGGAGGCCTTAATACGACAAGAAAATGGGATTGCTTCTTGCTTTGAATTTTTGAAAGGGAGGTATGTAAAAGTTGTTGGAAGACTTAGCTATTTGAAATGCTTATGTGGTTGTACATTCTTCTACTTTTGGTCTACAGCTAGATAGAATGCTTGGCCAAGTGTTCGTCCGAGGGCTTCTGCAATATGGACATATGCTTTGCATGCAATTGAAAAGAGGAAAGTTACTAATAGTGAAACTTCTCATGTGAAGCAAGACACTCGTGACATAACTAGCTAGGAGTCACTAGTAGATGCATATTTAGTGTATGCGCATTTAGCAAAGATGTAAAACATGGATGTACTTGCAGAAGAGAAACAAAAGAGAGATGAAGAAAATACAAGGACATCTAAGAGAGTGACAAATAGAAGTGTGGATCAACCTAAAAATGATAGTGAAAATTCTCATGCAAAGCAAGGCACTCGTGACATAACTAGCTAGGAATCACTGGTAGATGCATATTTAGTGTATGCATATTTAGCAAAGGTGCAAAATATGGATGTACTTGCAGAAGAGAAACAAAAGAGAGATGAAGACAATACAAGGACATCTAAGAGAGTGACAAAAGGAAGTGTGGATCAACCTAAAAATGCAAATCAGCCACCTCCTGAGCATATTTTGGAAGAGGTTGGGTAGGAGCAAAAATAGGATAGCAAGTAAGAGGGGAAAAAGAAGGACAAATAACCATGATATAAGTTGCAGTCTTTTGATATTGAGACAGCCACAAAATGGCTTAGAAGGTCCTATAGTGAAAGATTCATCCATTGTATATGTAGATTTTCTTAATGCATTTAAAGAGGTTTACAAAGTTCATGTTTTACTTGATGTAGGGACTCAAAGGAAGATTAGTGAAATATTGGATGCACATGATTTGCAGGAACATTTTTTAGACAATTCATGAGCTAGAGGCTATGTAGATAGAGGATCCTGTATATAAAGCTCTACAATTGGAAACTATTTTGGATGCTTTGTCAAAGGCCTTGATAGGCAATTCAAAGATTCTTCAAGTTATGAAATGCTTCACTATTTTCGATGATGATTAGCATGTGTTGGATGCAAGTGAGGCTTAATTTATATTTGATGTGGTACAAAATTGTTAGTATAAGCATATCTTCATGCGCTAGACTTTGAAAGAGCAAGTATATTGCTATTATTTGTTGATGGGTGTATTTGGAGCATGTATATGGAGGTTCCACAACCTCTAGTGTATGATGCACACCCAAGGCCTTATGACCCTAGAGGGGGTACGAGGTGTGGCTCAAGAGTTTTACAGATGCTAAGTATTGTGATCGATGATCCAGGGAGATTCCTTCTTATGGGTATGATGAGCAACAAGTTGATGCTAAGGGTGTTTGACCAAGGTGGTGCATCAGTGGCACATATCGGAGGTTGTATAGGTTTAGAGGGGGTGGATGTCATGCCACTACACAGACATAAAGTGAAAAATCCTAGAGTGCATCATTATCTAACTTTCTTATTAATCTAAACTTGAGTCAATGTTATATTATTCATTAGTGTTGGTCTCCATAGTATGGATAGTTCCAAAATACTGGATTTTTGGACAAGTTTAGCCTTTCTTTGATATTTTGGCTATTATTTCTTGTAGATATCCAAAAAAGGTATAGAAAACTTCTAGATTAGGGTGACATGCAAAAATCAAGTTGCTTTTTAACCAATTTGGGAGATCTCATGCAAAAAGAAGGGCTCTCAAATTCACGTGGCACGCTATCGCAGTTTTTAGGCAACAAATAGTACTCTAGATTAAGAGGAAGAAGGAGCGATCTAGGGGAATCTTGAGCAAGTTTCCTATAGTTTTATCCCCTTTTGAAGCCAACAAAACCATCAAATTTTCCATCTAAGTAGAAGAAAAGAAGCTAGTGTTTGATGCATATTTTTGGTCTACTAGGGAGCTCCAGGAGATCTAATGCTTGGAGATTGCTTTCGAGTAGTCCCAGACAAGGATTTTGTTTATCTTCTTAGATTATATCAATACATAGTACTTTAAATAATTGAGATTTTTCTTCATATTATGTAAAGGCTTCGGCGATAGATTTGAATCCCTTGCATATTCTTTTTCTTCTCTTCTATCTCATATTCTCTACTTCCTTCTCTCTTTGATCCTCAATGGATACGACCTTTTGACTAGAACCCCTCTGACAACGTTAGATTGGGAAAAAAAAAAATCTTCTATTATATTTTTAAAAATAAATTCAATTGTTGCCAAATTGATTAAGTGTCCATGGCAAAGAATGTTGAGATGGCAAGTTCAACACATCTAGATATTGATGATGGAGTGCCTGGTTAGTTGGGTTTACAAGTTTACACTTAGCACATCGATGGCTTTTATGATCTTCACATGGCCACTAACTTATCACTTATTATATTTGGTTTATTGCATCTCTACCTACAACGGGTATAGTTATAACACTAGTCGATTAATATAGTGAGTTATGCATTTTTTACCTTAGTAGGCCACTTTTCTTTATGTTATATCTTATCTATACTTTGTGTATATTGTATTGTGTGTAAAAAAAAAAAGAAGCTAGCAAGACAAAATTTTGGCCTCCATCTCTCTTCTTGTGTTCTTGAGTGAGCTTTCTCTTGTGTATATGGTGTGTATTTGACACAACAACCCAAGCGAGTCCCCCCACCACACGATTTGTGACATGATATCAAAGTGGCACCACTAAGAGAGGCTGGTTTTGAAAGTTGAAGTGAAGCAAAATAAGCAAGGATTTGAGCAAGCAAGAAATGAGTAAGAAGCTCTCTTATTCTTCTAGTCTTTCTCTTGCATAGTGCGTATGGAGGTACCAAAAGCAAAGCAGAGTAAAAATCTCAAATTACTACAAGATTTGTTATGTTGTATACTCCATAGATTATCCCTTTAGGGTTATTCTGTTGCTTTTTTGGCCATTTGAGGCTCTTTCGGACCCTTTTTAGACCCATAAGGTTTTGGATAGTAGTTTCGAGATATACTACAATTTTGATTGTGTGGATCCAAAGTGGGTGCACTGGTTGCAAATTTCAAATCTATAAGTTCTAAGGTGTTTTCCAGGAAGCAAACACAAGTTTTATTTGCAAAAAAGTTGCAGATTACATGTACTATTGAGCAATCAGTGAAACAGGCTGCTTGGTATGTTGCTACATATGCTTGTTGTAAAAGCTTGCAAAAGTCTTACTTTGCTATTCTGTATCAATTTTGTGAAAATGGTAGGGAATAGTGGAAACCCTATCATTAAGAAGCTGGACAATAACAATTACCCATCATGGAAGTTTTGTGTAACAAATTTTCTTATTAGAAAATGCCTTTAGGAGTTTCTTTTAGGTGAAGAAAAGGATCTAGAGCTAGGTAATCCTACAACTGCAGAAGATTTAAAGGTCTAAAAATAATAGAATGCAAAAGTCAAAAATAAAATATATTGGCTATCTGTATTCATTGATAATACTATGTTGGGACATATCATACATGCAGAAACTTCACATATAGCTTAGAGAATTTTTAAGACTATATTTTCAATAACCATCATGGAAGTTTTGTGTAACAAATTTCCTTATTAGAAAATTCCTTTAGGAGTTCATTTTAGGTGAAGAAAAGGAGGTAGAGCTAGGTAATCCTACAACTACATAAGAATTAAAGGTCTAGAAAGAATGGAATGCAATAGAAAAAAAATAAAATATATTGGCTATCTAATTATGTTGGGACATACCATACATGTAGAAACTTCACATATACCTTGGAGAATTTTTAAGACTACATTTTCAATAAATACAAAGGTATGAAAGATTCAACTCAAGCAAGTGTCAAATGCTTTAAAGGAAGAAAAGATGTCTGTAAATGAGTACGTTTTGAAAGTGAGGAGCATTGTAGATACCTTAGTAGCTTTTATGTAGCTTACCATTATGCTTATATGGTAAAGGTGGTTGAGGATGTTGAGCCCACTTGTTTTGAGAATATTATTGGTCATGGTCATTAGGATGCAACAATGGATGAGGAGATGGCTTCATTAGAAGCCAATAAGACTTAGGATCTAATACCATTGCCTAAGGACAAGAAAGCTATTGGTTGTATGGGGATCTACAAAATTAATCATTATACATATGGTTTTATTAGCAGATATAAGGCTAGGCTAGTTGCAAAAGGCTATGCTCAAACATGTGGTATAGATTATGAAGATTTAGTCCAATTACTAGAATGAAAACTATTAGATATGTGATTTCTTTGGCAACACCCAAAGGTTAGAATTTGCAACAAATGGACGTAAAGAATATCTTCTTTCATGGTGAGTTATAAGAAGTGGTGTATATGATCGAGCAACCAATAAGTTATGAGAATTTAGAGCATCCCACATGTGTGCATGTTCAAGAAGATGTTGTATGGGATAAAGCAAGCACCTAGAGCACGATGGTCTGACAATATCAGAGAGTATCTTGTTAACTTTGGCTTTTATGTTTCTTATGCTAATCACTCACTCTATGTGAGAAAGGGAGTTGCAGGTTTGGTCATCGTAGTCATCGATGTGGATGACTTGATTATTACAAGTGACATTGATAGTGGACTTACTGAATTCAATGACCTTTTTAAAAAAAGTTGGAGATGAAGGATTTAGGTGAGTTGAGGTACTTTCTTGGTATTGAGGTGATCAGATATGATTATGGTATATGGTTATCTTGAAAGTAGTATGGCTTAGATATATTGTCCAAGTATGGTATGATAACATGTAAGCCTTTGTCAGTGCCATTGGAGCAAAATGTAAAGTTGAGTGTTGATATTGGAGATGAGATAGAATATCCTACTATGTTCAAGAGAATAGTAGAGAGTCTAATTTACATGACTATCACAAGGCTAGACTTGAGTTATACTATGGTCTTGTTATTAAATTTATATAGATGCCTAGAAAGCCTCATTTGGATTTTGTTAGATGTATATTGATGTATGTGGATTCCACTTTGTATTTTAGACTTTTTTTATCATGCACATAAGGATATATAGGTATTTAGATACACAAATGTAGATTTGGATAGTAGCATGTCTAACAAAAGATCTATATGTGGGTTCATGTCTTCCCTTAGTAGTGGAACAATTATATGGAGTAGCAAAAAGCAACCTACAGTTGCTTTATTAAGTACAAAGGCTGAGTATAGAGGTGCTACTATGGTATGTCAAAAAAAGTTATTGGGTTATTTAGATGTGCATGGAGATGGTTTATTTTTCATTCACTATGACAACATGAGCATCATACAATTAGCTAGGAACCTAGTATTCCATGCTAGGACAAAACACGATGAGGTACATTACCATTTTTTGAGAGAGAGGATACTTACAGAAGAGATTGACTTGGTATATTGATATAGACAAGATTAGGTAGTTGATACTTTCACAAAGGCATTGGGTACAGAGAAACTTGGAAAATTTCGAAGCTTAGTTGGAGTTGCAAAGATATAGTTGAGCTTGAGGGGGAACGCTGAGATGGCAAGCTCAATACGTGAGAATATGAATGATGGACCACCTAGTTAGTTAGATTTACATGTCTACATTTAGCACGTTGACAGTCATTATGATTCTCACATGGCCACTAACTTATCACTTATTTTATTTGGTTTATTACATCTTTCTATAACTAGCATAGTTATACTACCAAACTATTAATATAGTCAATCATGTATTGTTTGACTTAATAGTCCACTTTCCTTTATGTTTCATCTTATTCTATTCTTTGTCTGCATTATATTGTTTATGAAAGCAGAAGAAGAAACCAACAAGAAATTTTTTTGGCCTCCATCTCTCTTCTTGTATTTTTGAGTGACTTCCTCTTGTGTGTATAGTGTGTATTTTGCACAGCAAAACTGAAGCAAGTCCCTCCACCATGTGATTCATGACAAAGAACACATTCCATGGTGATGACTACAATTCTTTTACATGTTTATTTTTCTTCATGCATACCAAGGGCCCGATTTCCATGTGGAAGTAAACTTTGATTTGCTGGTTAAAGATGAGGCCAACAATAAGATATCAATTATTGGGCATCAAGTTTGCAAACTTCTATCAACCTTCAATTTATAACATTTGCACTTCTTAGTTTATTCCTCTTGATCATCATGATAGTATACCCCCCAAATCTCATGGCTTTTATCCAAAAACATGGCATCCTCCTCTCCTAAAAGCATGTATATTCTCTCTTTTGTTTATATTCATGTTTTTTCTCCCCTAGTGTCTTCTTTTCCCATAATAGCCTTTTAAGGCTAATAGTGGCCTAATCTTACAAAATGCCTTGGACTATCATGCAAGCCTCAAAATCATATTCACACACACAAAAGAAAATTAAGTGCTTTTCCCACTCCTTATCCGACAAAGGATCAAGGACATATGCTCTCCCTTCAACTTACCCTACTTTCCTTCCCTATCTTTTATCTTTTTCCCACTCTTCCTCCTTCACTCCTTCTTTTCACTCCCTTTACTTTCCCTCCCTATCTTTTATCTCACGGCTACCTTTTTCCTTACGGGATATCATCCGAGGCCATGATGATGATTTGGATTTTGAAGTTCAAGGGGGGAAAAAATAATAATGGGGATATGGGGGATTAAGAAAAAGCTTAGGGGTTGTGGAAATAAAAGAGTTATGAGGGGGATGAAAAGGGTTAAAAGGGTTATAAGGGGGTGAAAAGGGGCTTAGGGGAATAAAACACGGGGGGGGGGGGGGGGGGGGGGGGGGGGGGGGAGGGGGGGTAGGTTCCCAAAGCCAAGGGAGGGGCTTAAGGGAAAAAGGGAATTTAAAACATGGGGGGGGGGGGGGGGGGGGGGGGGGGGGGGGGGGGGGGGTGGTTCCAAAAAACCATGGGAAGGGCCTAAGGGGATTTTTAAAACCCGGGGGGGAAAAGGGCCTAAAGAGCCCCCCCCTTAGAAGCTTCTAAAGCTTCTAGAAGGAACTCGTGGCGTCTGGGATATGAGATGGCGGCAAGCGACTGACAGACGGCAGTTTGGCGGCTTCACGCTCTTCTTCTTCTCCACAGCAGCGACTAGGAGTCTAACAACTCCTCCCTCCACTCTCGGTGGGGATGTCAGTAGCCTCACGCCCCCCTCTGGACAGCAGCTACGTTCGGAATCCCCTCAACCTCTACAGCAGTGATGGCAGTGTCTCCACTCCTCCCTCCACTCTCGACCAACAGAGTGATGGCCTTTCTCCTCCCGCTCGGCAGCGACACGACGCAGTAGAGGGACGACTTCTTTCTTACCTCTCATGACCCTCCTTCCTCTCTCCCTCACGGCTAACAGTGTCTTGATCTCCGGTGGCCCTCCTTCAGCCTGCGTCCCCTAATTTAAATAGGGGAGGGGAGGGGGATCCTCCCTCCCTACCTGTCGACTCCATGGTGATCAGCGATGAGGGAGCTCCAGCAAGGAGCTTTGCTGGACATTCTATTTCCCTCTCCCCCCTCCAGCATGACCGTCGAGGCTAGGGGGGATAAGGAAAAAAATTTCCATTTATTCATTAAAAGAAAATGTTATATCATTTTCCCTAAGAGGTAGTTTTCGTGAACATTACACTCACTGCTTTCTCCAATGCACTGTATCACATGTTGTTTCCTGTCAGTTCTGCCACCTTGTGGTCATGCATGTTTCCTGCAGTCAGCTCCCTGTTGCCTTGCCCAAATGAGATCTAGCTTCATCCTTCTATAGGTTTTGAGACTTTTACAGAAGCGCACACATTCCTAGGCACCTCAGGCTTTGCAGGCCCCTTCGCTTCTTTTACCTCTTCTCGTGCTTCAGAGCTGCAATTAGGTACAATTCCACAAAATGTTGGAACCGCATCAATAGCAGATCCAAGCAACTTTGACACATTTTTCATGATCCTTGTTTTGATCTCCATTCATGTAAGAGCCGCCACCTATTTGAGATATCATTAGAGTTTCTTTGCAGAGCAGCTCTTCATGAGGAGGTAATGACATACTATTCATAAACTCATATTGCGAGCAAGCCTGTCCTCCAAATGGCAACCATTCTATCATTGCTAAGTTCACGACCTCTCCACAATTGAAACCATGAGACTAAAGCTTGCATGATAAGCACAAAGAAACGTGAGGATGATCTTCTCATTGAGTTGCTTGCACATATAGACCTTATTAACATCTAGCATCTCTTCTTTGTCAACATTGACAAGTACAAACCAATCATTCATAAGCTTAGTGATTTCTCCCCAGACTCAACCTCCATCACATGGCACCAAAAACATGAGTTGTAGCTGCCCAATAGAAATATAAACTTATCCTCAACCCAAGCTTACACCAAATTGACATGGAGTTGAGCACATCTTGACGAGTCTAGTACTATAGGTAGTACTCCGGCTTCTTGCAATCCTTGAGAGAACTTATTTTGCATGCCCATGTAGCAGCCATGGCTTCCTTGTTTTCTGGAGACTGGCATGGGTTTTGAACAACATTGACTTGTATGCTAACCTACAAGATTAGCATGCACCACAAGCCTGATTGTAAAAGTGAGTTTCCACACAATCTTTTTATCTGTTCTAGTTCCACGATGGATCTCATATCAATATTTCTCCGATGAGTTTCTCAACTCTACATTAGTCTCTTCCCCTTCGACAAGGAAAAAACATTCGAGGAACAGAATTTCAGAGTATAATCAATTGTTCATTTCTTCTCATACAATAGCTTCTCCTATGGATTCTACTATATCATAACCCTTTTTACCAAAATCATGTCGTGTTCAAGCTCCATAACCACTTGAAATATTGTTCTCTCCTCTTCTCTTTCATTTCTTCCTTCTTATATAGTAGCGTTGCTATAATTTCATCCTAGAGAAACTTGCATCATGGAGCATTGGTGGATAAGGACAAGGTCAACAATTTATAATTAGAAGGATATATGAATTCACACTATCAAGCACGTACATCATTCTTTTAGAGCACAAGACATGGAGAGGAGTTCCCAAAAGTACTGATCTAATGGGAAAATAAGACTTTGTTGACAATAAATTGTACCTCTAAGTAGACAAGAAGGCTAAGAGCTTTTATACATAACATAGGACAAGCTACCTCTTTTGACAAGTTGTTATGGAATACAAAGTAAACATGTTCATCAATCTTAGACAATGTCCAAGAACATTTTCCATGGAATCACTACCTCTCCTTTTGATCATTATGAGAAATATGGACTCAAAAAAGACCTTATCAGAATTGGATTAAGACAATATTAATTTTTCTAATCTCAAAAGAATGGTGGGTCCAGATGTGATGATTACATTGAAAAATGATTTTCAATCAAACCAACATGGTATTCAATAAAAAAGTGCAAAACATCCCACTAAAATATTATTATTGTCATTTCCACATGTTTCATCACAAATGTACATTCACCCTAGTGATACATAGTAGGATCTATATGCTAGTAGTGGGTGGTTCCACTCCCACAAGAAGGGTGTAAGATTTGGGCATTTGATATTGCAAATCATGGTACTAGTTGGCCCCTTGTCATGACTACCTAGTTGTCATTTTCATATTCGCTTGTGTGGCTTGCAAGGTAGACAAAAATCTCTAACTCCTTAGTGCCAAAAACAAGATTTTGAATTCAATTTTCTCCCTTCACCTTTACATCTATCATTTTACAAGTCTATCATCAAAATTGAATATTGAAAGGTGAAATTTTATTTTTAGAAAAACTACTTCTCTTTTAAGGAAAACCAAGACTTATGTGGTAAAGATTGGAAATCAAGTAGATAAAATGTGCACACCACTCACTCTCCCATTAGTCGATCTCAATCTTGCATGATTAAAAAAGTGATTAATCATTAAGCTAAAGGGTCTTTTTTGAGCATTTGGCCCTTCCTGTCTTGTACTAATTTAGTGTTTGAATTTTTTTGGAAGCCTCTCAACCAATAAAGACCAACCTACTATAGGAAAGATCCTCTAACCACCTGCTTCCCTTAGGGAGCATTTTTAGTTTTCTAGTTATCCTAACACAATTTAGTTTGATATATAAAAATAGTTTTATTAATTAATCTATTAAATAGTGTTCCTTCATGTAAGTTAAGAATCTATTAAATAGTGTTCCTTCATGTAAGTTAAGAATAACTATAAATACAAGGAAAATTAGTCATTTTGAGAAAAAAATATTTATTCAAATGTATTATCATTATTATTATTCTAGTAAGTGTTCCATTCCATATCAAAACTTTACTTGAAGGCTAAAATAAATCCGCCAAGTCTACCCTCAACTAGCATCAAGACCTTTCAAGAGATCCATCAAAATGCATGGGAACTAAGCTAGTTCTAGCATGCTCAAGCAATCTAAAGTGGCACTCCAACTCCCTAGGTGTAAAAAGTTAGACCAACTACCCCTAGGAATGGCAGTTGTAGGGGAGGACTATACATGATGAAGTTTACTCTGGTAGGAGAAGACACTGTCTTTGCATTAGATTGGTTAGATTCCATGGTAGGAGACTAAGGGCAACCTAGGGTAGGTGGAATCTTAGGAGGGAAAGATTGAGGAGCTAATGGCCTTGTCTCTTCCTCACTCTCTTTGCAGTCTATAAATACCTTCATTGCAGTCTGCTTTGTCCTAGCCATGAACTTGTTGAAAAATGAAACTAGTTAGAACATTTTAAAACCATAAGTAAGAAACTTTAAACCCCAAACAAAAACAACAAATATGACGTGATAGGAGAAAGGCATGTGTTTGAAGTGAAGCTCCTTGCACTGCATTTGCGGATGATCAATACGACATGATAGGAGTAAAGCTCTTGTTGGAAATGAAACTCGCACCGTATTTGTTGATGACATACGAATGATCGATACGATGCGATAGGAGTAAATTGCAGGTTGGAAATGAGGTACTCGGACCGTATTTGCTGATGACATACAGATGATCGATACGGTGTGATAGGAGAAAATTGCGGGTCTGAAATGAAGCACCTCACACTGTATTTGTGGATGACATATGAATGATCAATACAACACAATAGGAGAAAAGCATAGGTTTGAAATGATACTCCTCGTGCCATATCTACAGATGATATATGAATGATCGATACATCACGATAGGAGAAAAGCGTGGGTCTGAAATGAAGCTCCTCGCTTCGTATTTGTAGATGACATACGAATGACCAATACGGGGCGATAGGAGAAAGGCGTGGGTCTGAAATGATACTCCTTGCACCGTATTTACAGATGACATATGAATAATCGATACGGTGTGATAGGAGAAAAGTGGGGGTCTGAAATGAAGCTCCTCGCGCCTATTTGCGAATGACATACGAATGACCGATATGGTGCAATAGGAGTAAAGCGCAGTTTGGAAATGAAGTTTCTCACATTGTATTTGCGCATGACTGATACGGCATGAATACAGTGAAGCGCAGGTTTAAAAATCACCTACTCATGTCGTATTTGCGCATGATTGGTATAGGGCTATGCGACAATCGTTGATCTCGATGTTGCTATGTATTCACGCTCGTGGATTCAAAAAGTGAGCCACGTAAGCTAGCATCGATCTTTTATACTTGCAGGATAGGCAACACGTGGCCCTGTTTTATTAGCTAAGGTTTGCGCGGGCCATCCACGTGGCTATCTACGTGGCTTTCCATGTGGCAAATATTTGCCGGTCTATATAAACAAGTAATTAGGCATTTATGATTTTTTTTTGCAAATTATCAAGCCTAGCTAGAGTTGAGGTCCACTTTCAGTGTTTTTAATGTCAATTTGGGCCACTTTCAGTGTTTCTTATGTCAATTTGCGCCATTTCGTATACCCCTTGATATAAAGCGAGGAGGTATTATTCTGAGGTTGCTTGCCCACTTTCATGCCATATCGTAGATCCGCAAATACGAAGTGAGGAGGCATTGTTTGTGAGGTCGAGTGCAAACTTTCTCACTGTATTGTAGATCTACAAATACAAAAGCAAGGAGGCATTGTTCGTAAGGTCGAGTGCATACTTTCGCATCGCATTGTGCTTTTACTCATGTTTGAACCTAAGGATGTTGCAGGCTCCCAAGAGTAGGTAACCCCTACTAAGAAAAGAAGAATATTGTCATCACGGTCAACAAGGGCTTCTGATTGTGCTGCCTTCTCCCCTAAAATTCCCATAGTTTCCTCTGTTAGATATGATCAATGCCCCACCCTCATTAGGTGCTACCAATGATCCATGGTGCTCAAAGTTGTAAGGCCCCCATTATGAGGAGAAGCCAAATGTGAGCCCGGACATTGGTTGAGTCCTGACTTGTATATCAGATGAGGTCTATGTGACCGGATGGCAAAAAGGTGACTGTTGTGGGTCTAATCTTTGGGTTAGACGGAGTGGTTAAGCTGGTAGCAACTCGAGGCACATTGCATTGAGTTGCGTGGTAAGGGAGTTAAAAGGGGCCCCTATTGTGGGGTCCGGGGGCCGCGGAAGCGGCCCCTGGCTGGGGGGTCCCAGGGGGGCCAGCGGCCCCCCTGGCGGGGGTCCGGGGGCAGCGCCCCCGGCCCGATGGTAAAGGGAATATTCCCTGGAATATTCCCTGGCCGACTAGTGGAGGCTCATATGGTAGGTCGGTCAGCAGGCCGACCTAACGACCTTCGCGGGCTATAAAAGCTAAACCCCTTCGCAGCCATCATACACTCATCTTTCACCCAGTCAGAGTTGTTGTTCCAGCTAGCCTTAAGCTCTTCACCTATCTTCTGTCTAGATCGCCATCTAAGCTTCACACAGTGGAAGCGCACGGGTGGACAGAGCCATCTTTGTATCAGTTGTTTGGAGTTAAAGAATTTTACTGATTCTCATCTTATCTGTTGTGTACTCTCTATCTCTTTCTCAGATTCTGTTCGCTGCGCCGTGTAATATTTTACATGGTATCAGAGCCCAGGGGGCTCTAGAGATCGGAGAGAGTGCAAGAGGCAAAGGCTTCAACAGCAAAGAGAAACGATGTCGACTCCGGGAAGCAGTTCTGGCGCATCAGGAAGCGGTGCAGGAGGTGGTGCTGCTGTACCGGCTATTCAAACACTGAGGATTCGTCCACCAACCTTCAGCGAAGGCAAGTTAGATGGTACAAACTACACCTTGTGGAAGTTCAAAATTACTACTATCCTTGATTCTTATGAGCTTCTGGAGACTGTGCTGGGGACTGACGCAGAACCACAGCCTACCCCCGACCCATCAAATCCTAGTGTGATGATTCCTCCGAATGCAGATCTTCTACGAGCTTGGAAACGAAGGAATGCAGATGCATTGTGTGCCTTAGTTACAAGCTGTTCTGACAGTGTTTTGACTCTGATTCAGCATACAACCAAAGCGTCAGAGGCTTGGAATGTACTAAGGAGTCAGTATGAAACACGAAACCAAACAAGGATTCAAAACTTGGAGAATCAACTAGCAGCGGAGAAGTTTGCTGAAGGAGAGACGGTTGAAGCATTCATCACTCGGATTAAGAATCTGCGCGACCAGATGGCTGGCGCTGGGATACAAAAGACTAGCGAAGAGCTAGCTCGGAGGTGTCTTCGGATTTGTCCACAAAAGTTTGATGGACTAGTAACTGCCCTTAATACTCAGGTGAGACCTCAAGCTTTGACTTTTGAGGAGTTTTGTGCATTATTAATGGAGGAGGAGTTGAGGCTGAAAGCCCGAGAAGGAAGCAACAATGGAGATGCTGCATTCTCTGCCAATGCAAAAGGCAAAGGTGTTTCCTCCACCAAAAATGATGGTGACAAAAAGAAGAAGGGCGGCAAGAAGAAGTTTCAAGGAGAGTGCTTCTACTGTAAGAAGAAAGGACATGCAATTGCAGATTGTCGTGTCAAGAAGGCAGATGAAAAGAATGGTACCCTTAAAAGTAAAGGGAAAGAGACAGCCAATACGGCTGAAGCAGAGTTGGAATTATTCATGGCGACCATTGAGGAAGTGTGCTCCTCGGCGCAAGAAGAATCTACCACTGACTCTTGGGTGTTGGATAGTGGGGCCTCCCGTCACATGACCAACAAGAAAGGTCTATACAGTTCTATGCAGCCTCTACAAGAATCCATCACTGTGACGGTTGGAAATGATGCTAAATGCCCTGCTGCGGGCACAGGTACTATTTCTTTTGTTGCTGCAAATGGTGAAGTCAAAAAGCTTTCAAATGTGTTGTATGTTCCCGAAATCAGAAGAAATCTCTTATCAGTTGCTGCCATAACTGATCTTGGTCATGAAGTAAGGTTCAAGAAGACAGGTGCAGAAATTATTGATAGTGCTGGCACAATTGTTGGCAAAGGAGAAAGGAGGAACAACCTGTATGAGCTAAGTGCTCTTACAGCCACCGCTGGAGTGGGCACAAGTAAGCTTTGGCATGAAAGGTTTGGACACATCGGATTTGCAGTATTGAAGGAGATGCAAAAGCAAGGTATGGTTGCTCACCTACCTACAATAGCTGAATTGAAGGAACCATGTGAAGCTTGTATGATGGGCAAGCAACAGAGAAAGGCATTTCCACAAGAAAGCAAGAATAGAGCACATGCTCCTCTAGAGTTGGTGCATGCTGACTTGTGTGGTAAGATGCCTACACAGGCCTTGGGGGGATCTTCTTATTTTATGTTGATTGTCGATGACTACAGTAGGAAGATGTGGGTGTACTTCCTTCGTGATAAGGCTCAAGCTTTTGGTAAGTTTAAAGAATGGCTAATACTTGTTGAGAATGAAACAGGGAAAAGTGTGAAGAAATTTAGAACAGATGGTGGTGGTGAGTTCAACTCAAAGGAGTTTGAAGGCTTTTGCAAGAGCAAAGGGATCAAGCGTCAATTGACGACGCCTCACACACCTCAGCAGAATGGTGTTGTGGAACGCAGGAATCGTACCATTGTGGAGATGGCAAGATGCATGCTAAAGGGCAAGGGATTGCCTAACCATTTTTGGGCTGAAGCTGTTAATACTGCAGTCTACATTCTAAATCGGAGCTACACAAAGGCTCTCAAGGGAAAAACACCTCATGAGGCTTACACTGGTAAGAAACCATCTGTTTCACATTTCAGAATTTTTGGATGTGAATGTTATGCACATGTTCCAGATGAGAAGAGAAACAAGTTACAACCAAAAAGCAGAAAATGTATCTTCTTGGGTTATAGTGATGAGCAGAAGGCTTACAAGTTATATGACCAAGAGGCAAAGAAGATCATCGCGAGCCGTGATGTGGTGTTCAAGGAGGAGCCGCATACAGTGGAGGAGGAGAAGGCAAGGTCTTCCACTTTATCATCAAGCGAAGAAGTAGTCCACTATGAACCTGTCCCGAGAGCTATCCCTATCCTTAAGGAGGAGGAAGCATCATCTTCAGATGATGAGGAAAAAGTTCACCAACCTGACATCACCCCACCGGAAAAGCCATTGCCGCGCTGGGTGAAGCAGCTCTATGACCACAATAATCCTATGCCTGCATCTGTTGAGGAGAAGGCAGACGGACCAAGGAGGTCTCAGAGAATAGAGGAGCAAAGGAGGGCTTCTGCTCACATAGTCAACATGGCCTTGATGGTTGAGATTATGAGAGAAGTAAAGGAGCCAACTGACTTAGAAGAAGCACTTGCAGATCCATCATGGAAGGCTGCTATGCAGGCGGAGTATGACAGCATAATGAAGAATGACACTTGGGAGCTAGTGGATCGGCCAGCAAAGCGGAAGATTATTGGCACCAAGTGGATCTGGAAGGTAAAGTACAAGGCTGATGGTACCTTAGAAAAGTACAAAGCTAGACTGGTTGCCCAAGGATTTTCACAAGTTGAAGGGTTTGATTTTCAAGAGTCATTTGCCCCAACTGCCAGAATGACCACTATTCGCACGGTACTTGCAGTGGCTGCCCACAAGAAGTGGCCAGTGTACCAAATGGATGTTAAGTCAGCGTTCTTAAATGGTGACCTCAAGGAGGAGGTGTACGTGGCTCAGCCACCAGGGTTTGAGGCCCCCCATTCTGAGAACAAAGTGTGTAAACTGAAGAAGGCATTGTATGGGCTGAAACAAGCCCCCAGAGCATGGTACCAACGGATAGATAGGTTCTTTTTAAACCTAAACTTCAAAAGATGTGCCTCAGATGCTAACTTGTATGTTTACAGGGATGGTAAAAAGTCTGTAGTGATTGTCCTATATGTGGACGACCTTCTTATTACAGGTGACTATGAAGATATGATCAACCAAACTCGAAAGGCTTTGAGTTTTGAGTTTGAAATGACAGACTTGGGCTTGCTGCACTATTGTTTGGGGATTGAAGTCTGGCAAGAGCCAGGAAAGATCTTCATCTCTCAGAAGAAGTATGCATGGGAGATCTTGAAGGCATTTGGCATGACCGAGTGCAAGGAGATAGCTACACCTATGGAGGTGAATGTAAAGTTATCCGTTGAGGATACATCAGCACTAGCAGACATTGGGAGGTATAGGAGGTTGGTCGGCAGTCTAATCTACTTGTGTAACACCAGACCAGATATCAGTTTTGCTGTTGGTGTTTTGAGCAGGTTCTCAAACAAACCTCATGAGAGTCATTGGAAGGCTGGGATGCGGGTGCTCAGATACTTGAAGAAAACTCTTGACTATGGTATCACATACAGTTTCGGAACTTCTCTTGTGGGGAACTGTGACTCAGATTGGGCAGGAGACATTGATTCCAGGAAATCAGTTTCTGGTTATTGTTTCTCTTTGGGTTCAGGAATTTTCTCTTGGATTAGTAAGAAGCAACCAACAGTGGCATTGTCTTCTACCGAAGCAGAGTACAAGGCAGCTTGTTTTGCTGCATGTGAGGCCGTATGGTTGAGAAGGATTCTATGGCATATGGGAGTGCAGGATGAAGAACCAACTGTGCTGAGATGTGACAATCAGAGTTGCATCGCCATTGCCAAAAATCCAGTGTTTCATGCACGCACCAAACATATAGAGATCCAGTATCACTATGTGCGTGATTTGATGGAGGATGGGATAGTGGAATTGGTCTACTGTCCAACAGAGGAGAATGGAGCAGATATCTTCACCAAAGCACTTACGAAGGATCTGCTTCAAGTTCATCTTCAGAGACTCGGCATTGGGCCGAGGAGATAGTTCACCTATGGGTGGACATTGAGGGGGGGTGTTAGATATGATCAATGCCCCACCCTCATTAGGTGCTACCAATGATCCATGGTGCTCAAAGTTGTAAGGCCCCCATTATGAGGAGAAGCCAAATGTGAGCCCGGACATTGGTTGAGTCCTGACTTGTATATCAGATGAGGTCTATGTGACCGGATGGCAAAAAGGTGACTGTTGTGGGTCTAATCTTTGGGTTAGACGGAGTGGTTAAGCTGGTAGCAACTCGAGGCACATTGCATTGAGTTGCATGGTAAGGGAGTTAAAAGGGGCCCCTATTGTGGGGTCCGGGGGCCGCGGAAGCGGCCCCTGGCTGGGGGGTCCCAGGGGGGCCAGCGGCCCCCCTGGCGGGGGTCCGGGGGCAGCGCCCCCGGCCCGATGGTAAAGGGAATATTCCCTGGAATATTCCCTGGCCGACTAGTGGAGGCTCATATGGTAGGTCGGTCAGCAGGCCGACCTAACGACCTTCGCGGGCTATAAAAGCTAAACCCCTTCGCAGCCATCATACACTCATCTTTCACCCAGTCAGAGTTGTTGTTCCAGCTAGCCTTAAGCTCTTCACCTATCTTCTGTCTAGATCGCCATCTAAGCTTCACACAGTGGAAGCGCACGGGTGGACAGAGCCATCTTTGTATCAGTTGTTTGGAGTTAAAGAATTTTACTGATTCTCATCTTATCTGTTGTGTACTCTCTATCTCTTTCTCAGATTCTGTTCGCTGCGCCGTGTAATATTTTACATCCTCCCCTTGTTCAACAGCAAGTGTACTAATGTCCAAAACAGTTGCATTCATTGCGTTTACTCTTGTTAAATATCCTATTAAATTTGATGAACAACGATTAGAGGGTCCAAAATGTTCCAGCTTTTGCCTTTTGGACGAGGTAGAAAATAATAAGGATGCTGAGGAATGTTTGGACCCTGAGCAAGAAGTATATATTACTAGCAAACTATATGTTGCCCAATTCAAAGCTGAGACCATTATTGAAGAAAACCATGCAAATGCAGATCTTGTATGTGACTCTTCTTTTTATACTGTTGCTTCACTTCCAACTTTCCCTATCAAGGGCAAGGAATACATACTACTAGCAGACATCCAAAGGCTCTTCAATCTTAGGGAGGATTATTGTTTAGCCATCATTGCAGAGGCTTTCGATGTTGCAAATGGCATTGTTGATGTTAAAAATGAATTGAAAGAAGAGTTAATTAAACTTGACACTAAAATTACGGACGACAAGTTTATTGAAGCAAGGGATGCTCTTTCTCTTTGTGTTCGTAAGGCAAAGAATGCTGAGAAAGAGTATGGGATTATTGAAGAGGAGTTCCATGGCCTTCAAGACCAACTTGGAATTTCCTATTTTGGAAGAGAAGAGTCGCAATATGTTAAAGAATTGGAAGATACCAATGAGGCACAATCATCAATTAACATATGGAATCCAACTAAGCTAGAGAATGATGAAAATCAATTGGTACTATTATCTCGAATTCTGTAAGATATACATTAATATGTTTGATTTAAACATTCATTTGACATTTAACTTTTTTTACAATTGGAGATTGAAGATTTCGATAACTTCTTGGGACGGGTTAAAGGGACAAGAGTTGGTATTAGTTCACTTAAAGATGTTGCACTTGGCCATTACTTAGCAAGGATTGATCTGCATGTTTTCTTGGTATTGCATAACATCTTCTTAGAGGAAGAAACATGGCCTATACTATGTATCAAGGTAGTTACAAGGCTATTTGTTTTCTTTGGGTTATAGTACAATACACACAATGTGATTTTTTTGGAGAAGACTGCGGCAATTAGGATTTTTGGTTATGGTTGTGGTTTCTCTGCTTCTAGAGCAGGATACTTTTTGGCCCTCTCATCTTATGCTTTGGCAGCAAACCGGATTGATGTAAAATCAATAGTTGGTTACAAGAGAAGAAAATTTTTGCATTATAGAGGAAATATCTCGGAGGGGGAGGATGATGTAAAGGCTCTTGAGAGCTAGCTTTGTACTTTTCTTTCTTGAAAAATACTATGGATTCTTGAACAAGATTTGTAATGGAACATTTGAACTCTTTTGGATATGTGTAGGTTTTCGTTTGTGTCTTGAGGAGCTTTAGGAAGACATCGAGGTGTCTCCAAACCTCCATCCTTAGAAATGCAAGTAGTGGTGTGGTTGCAATGTTTGTCGTTATCCCACACAGCTCTCTCCAATGCTCCCACACAGCTCTCTCCAATGCTCCCAAGTAATGGTGTGGTTGCAATGTTTGTCGTTATCCCATACAGCTCTCCAATGCTCCCAAGTAATGCTCACTTGTTTTCCTATATGCTTACCTAAAAAACGTCTAGCGTTTGTGCCTCCCATTGAGACATTAGCCAAGACATCTCTTGTTTTCCCTGAAAGTGTTGGATCTTTTCTTAAGTAAACTTGACCTCCATGAAAACCCATTTTGGAGAGTAATGCCTCACATTTGTCAATACACTCATTCGATAAAGACAAAGGCTTAATTGAGTATGCATAGTCGAGATGCAACCTGTGAAGTTTATCAATAATTCTAATCTCTGCATGCAAAGTACATATATGAACATTTGTAAGAGAACTTGAAAGAATTAGATCCCATATATCTTCATTGTTTTGTTTTTTACTTAGATCTATAGAGTCTCCAGTTGGGGCTCTTCTTACAGGAGGGCGCAAGTTGCTCCAATCTTTAGACCCAACACTTTCCATGCAATAAATACAATGATATTTTGCATTTGTCCCATTACATCTTCTAAGCATACATTTGATAGTTTTCAAGTCAGCACTCATGTGTCATTCCACATTAAAATTACCAACCCCATCAACAACCAACATTTCTCCTTCACTTTGAGACTTAATAATGTTTTGAATACCTATACGAGTAAACAACCCATTCAGTGTTTGATGATTCTCAATTGATAATTGAGTTGCACCAACCCACCAAATCTCCATCTCAGACTGGAACTTATGCACTGGTGCTTGATCCCCACCATTGCAAATGTTGACTCTTTTCATCTTTTGTCCTTTTCGAATATGTGCTTCATCTAGCTTCAAGGAAAACTTCAAAACATTGTGACATTCCTCTAACATGAGTCTATACATGTGAACCATTGCAATCTGCACTCTTCTTAGATTAACCCATATATTGTTAAATACATTGTATTCAAAACTAGATTTTTTTTCGTCTTTTCATATGGCATAGATGCTTCAATATGAATGTATTCCTCGAAAATTTGTGGAATCTTACGATTCATGGGGCAATCCTTGCAACTGATACTCTTAGGGCTCGAGGTAACATAAATGCAGTTGGTCTATTTCATTTTAGATTTTTAAACCATAATCTTGAGATAGCCAGATAATCTTTTTGACTAATGCCCACAGTATCACGTCTCTACAATTTCATTTGGTTTTATTGTGTCCTTTCATTCCTTCACAAATTCTTTGAGAGTTGGGCCTCTCAAATCCAAAATATCATTCTTATTCATGGTCTCTTTTAAAAAACTAATTCTCTCCTCACTCTCTCGAATATTAATACTCGACATGTTAGAGACATATTTCTTTGCAAGATTCAATCTTCTTTTCTTTGCTCTCTCACAAAAGCTAGTTATATTTTTTAATGGTCTTTTTCTCTCTCTTAATCCTATTGGAGTTTTCTTTAAGTGTGCTAGCTTGTCTTGTAATGACTTATTAGCATTTTCCAAAACGTCAATCTTATCTATAAGCTCAAAAATGCTTGTTTGTGCAATAAATCATGCTTCTCTCATTTCATTCATCTGAGCCATGTATATGTAAGAGGTAGAGTATAACCTTTTACAATAGCCAAGCATCCCATTATAACCTTCCCCAACATATCTCACATAGTCATGAATATTAAAAAAACTAGGAGGTTTACCTATTGAAGGATCTTTGGGATAACTAGGGTGGAACAGCTTTCAACAAGGGCTGCGTGACTTCATCACCATCTGCAAAGCCACCGATAGAATTCTCCATGACCAAATCTACGGAGGGGGATAGTGTGTGGCCGCCACCTCCCAGCATTCAAGAATCATAGCCCATAGTAGCAAAACATCAGGCTCAACAGCCTAGATTTCAATGGAAGCCCAAACAGTCGCAACCGCCTAGGAGTTGACACTCCTATCCTCGTAGGACCAAAAACTCTAGCCCTAGGAGGCCAAGACGCAGTCACAGAAAGCACCGCATGATCAAGCAATGATGGGTCCCTAAAGCCCTCTTACGTATGCAAGGCTACTACGAGGGAAATACCTGGCTGTGGATCCCTAAGGCCCACACGGCCAAAGGCACCATTCATACACTTCCCTCAAGCTTGATCAAACCGCGTCCCATAAACCCTCAAAACCACAAGCCATAGTGCTCTCCTGAACCACAACCATCCGTCTCATCCACGCCTAGGCCTAAGAGAGTCCCACAAGCCTACCGGCCCGAACCGCACGCTCCGTCACAAGAGTCATCACCCACCGAAGTCAATCTGCCTCCCCAACTCCAACCTGAATGCAGCAGCCCATCCGTGATGGCTGCTTCTAATCCACTTAACATCCAAGGAACCCAACCACAAACTCACAAACCCTCCCATCTTCGTTGTCAAAAGCTCTTGTTCTGTCAAACCTCGACCACCTGTCAGCCTTACACCCTCCTATGAATGAAAATCCTTTCTAGCGCTAGCCCGCTGACCTCACTGAGGACATCGGGGATGATGTGGTGGATTGCATTAAATGACTAGATGACACTTTCATGTCACTTGCGCTAAGCTACGATCGCTTGGACCTAGGTCTATTAGAAGAACCCTTTGCAACTGAAGTGCAAAATATGCCTTGCTCTTGGAAAACCTTTGAATTCGCATTCGCAAAAGCTTCTCACTCCACTGCTGAATTGATTAAGAGTGAAATCTCCAAGGAGCAAGCCATCAAACAATGCCTTATCACGTCATACAATCCACAAACCACTTTTGCTATCACTGACCAAGAAATTGCGGAGTTATCACACCTCGCTGATAGTGGATCACCTTTCTTGAGGCAGTGGTACGCTCTTAGGTTGCAATGGGAAGTTGAAGGATGTCACATAATGACCAACGCTGAGCAACATCGCGCCATCAAAACAATAGAGTATGATCCCACTTACGTCGCGCCCACCTCGTATAGAGTGTTAACCACTCTTCGGGGCCGACCCATGAAGGAACACCTCAAAGGACACCCCTACCTTAATCGCTTGTTGACCGAGGAAGAGCTACACATTGCTAGCCCTGTCGACTCTGGTGACTTCCTCACAAATGTTCTCACATACATCACGCACGTGGGAATTCAACCCTTTGATTTGGACCGCACAGCTCAATTGGAATACAATCCAAATTTCTATACTTGGCTCCTTCACAAGTAACTCCTACCCCAACATGCCGAAAGCCCTTGACCTTTTGACCCTCAATCCTAGGAAGGATTCTTCTCAAGATGGAAGGGGAGGGGGTAAGGTGGTAAGGTGAAATGAATCAGATGAGAAATGAATCAAAGGGGATAAATCAAAGTAAAATCAGTGAAAAGCATAAACATGTATTATGAAAAAACGGATGGGGTAGGAAAATGGGCATGAAACTTTGAAGTAAAGGGCAACAAGTTCAAGTTTAAAAAGGAAAATCTACATGGCTTCTTAATGAATTCATTCAAAAAGCATAGAGTTTTTCTTTTCCAACAATCAACGAATTAATATGTGGAAAGTACTAATGAAAGTTATGTTTATGGCAGGAGCATAAAATATCGCAGCAAGACCACGCCCATCGACTCCCGTTCACAGATGAGGAAAGGGAGCAATACCGCATCCATCTAGAGAACTACACCTTCAGCCAACTCAATTTTCGAACCATCCACAACATAGAAGTTGTGGTGGCCAAGGAGGAAGTAGCCAGGAGGGTGGTTGAACAATGCAACCTCACGAGGTATCTTGAAAAGTTCTCGCAAGAGCCGGACCACCTAAAGTGCGTGGAGTTTCTCAGAATGTACAACCCAGATCAAGAATGTGGTACTGTGACAGTGGATAGAGGAGAAGATGCAAAGCAGGTACAGGTCCGCTTAGACCCAGCCTTGGTGAAGAAGGCTTTGGGCTTGGTACCAAAGACCGAGAGGAAACAAAAAAGGGATGTTTATGCCATGCTTAAAATGAAGAAGGAAGATGTGCTCACAAATGACGGCATAAGCATCCAGGATATCCCTGACGGAGAAGCCAGGATGCAAGCCAAGATGATACATGTGCTCTTCTCCAACCAGCGCTACAATTCATTGATGCATCGAATTAGCGTACCTGTGCTGGAGAATGTAGCAGCCCATATCCTAGACGAAGTGGACTGGAACGGGTATGTGCGAAAAATAATCGACCAGGTAGCCAAAGCGTTGGCCCTAGGAAGTGTACCAGCAGGAGCAGAATCACCAGCCTCTAAAGCTACAAAAAGAAAGAAAGCCTCCTCCAAAGCCTCCTTCATCGGGTATGGAGGTGTCTTGACTGCGCTCATCCAGGAGGCAGTGAAGGGAGTACAGGATGCAGAAGAAGGAGAAGGAGAAACGCCAGAAAGGTCACCTCCTCACCAGGACAAGGATAGGTCCACTGATAGAACTGAGACAGAGGAAGAAGGGGAGGGACAGACATGCAAAAAGACAACCAAGAAGCCCAAGAAGAAGACAACGCAGAGAAAGAAGAAGGATGACGAAGGCAGAAAGAAGGAAAGAGAAGACTTGGAAAGGGCAAAGAAAGAGTCCCTAAAAGAGGCCAAGGAGAGAGAGAGGATGAAGAGACAGGAGGAAGAGAAGGAAAAAGAAGAATTACATAAAGCAAAGAAGGCATCGAAGCAGGAAGCAGAGGACTTGGAAAGGGCAAAGAAAGAGTCCCTAAAAGAGGCCAAAGGAGAGAGAGAGGACGAAGAGACAAGAGGAAGAGAAGGAGAAAGAAGAATTACAGAAAGCAAAGAAGGCATCGAAACATGAAGCAGAGGAGAAGAAAAGAAAGGAAAAAGAAGAAAAAGAGAAAAAGAAGGAAGAGCAGAGAAAAGCGGAGGAGGAAAGGAGAAGAAAGGCAGATGAGGAAGAGGAAGAACTAAGAAGGAAGGAGGAAGAGGACCTGGCTGAAGCCACACGCCGGTCCATCAAGAAACAAAGCCAAGTGGATGAATTGGGGAACTAGAGCCCACAGAGAGAAGAAAGGCCAGGGTCTAGCACACAGGTGCCGGAGATCGTGCCACCTGCAGTCACGGAGGGCAAGGGCAAGCCCCAATTCATCCAATTCCTACCCTCCTGTGCCTCCCACTGAACCCACCACCATCACCCCTAGCATCCCGACTAGTGCCGACGTGTCAAATTTCGTGGCGTGGATGCAATATTTCATCAACAAAGAGATGACCTAGGGACAGAGCATGGGAACCACGACCACAGGACAAAAGAGGCCAGGTACTGATGCGGAATCTAGGCAAGAGCCTAAAAGGAAGAAGGTAGAAGCCTCAACCTCACCCATCCACACAACGATGACCCCATAGGCTAACTACGACAAGTATGTCATCGAGCTGCTCTCCCAATTGGAGAAAGCTAAGGAGGAGCGCAAGATAGTCGTGGCTGAGTTGGCAGCTCAGAAGGAATTAATGGCCGCCTTCCAACTGGATAAAACGAGGATGATAGCCATGCAGCAAAGGGAGATCATAGATCTCAAACAAGAAATGAAGGCTAAGGATGATAGGGAGGAGCACTCGAGACAACAGCTTGAAAATGAGACACAAGAGCTAGTGAAAATGCAAAGAGAGCACAAGCTCCTGATAGTGCAATACCAGGAGCTCGCTACGAACTCTGCTCAGGTTGATGCGCTTGTGGCTGAGCTGAATGTCAGAGATGAGGAGAGAAAACAAGACATAAAGGAGCAGCAACAGGAGATCGAGCGCCTGACAGATCAACTAAACTCTGAAAAATAAGAGCAAGAGAGGCTGGTCAGGGAGTTGGAAGACCACGAGCACGAACTCATGATACTAACCCTAAAGCAAGGAGAGAGCTTGGAAGAAATGAACAAAAGAGCAAAGGAGTGGGCTGTGCACAATGAAAAGAGGGTGAAGACATTGGTGCGGCACCTTGCTCTCATAGAGAAGGAGAAAATCATTGCAGAGAGCAAGGCAGAAGTCACCCAAGTGGCCTTCAGCACTCAACAGAAGGCCTTCCTCGACACCATCCTGGACACCACCCGCTCAACACAAGGAGAGTCATTGGAGGTGATGCAAAGAAAGCTCAGCATCGCACGTAGAGCCTTACATGATGGATTGCAGATGCCACCCCTACTTATTACGGAGGTTTGGCTGAGCTTGGATGAGCAACAAAAAAACCTATTGCTGGCCGGCCTACCCCCCCAGAAAATCGACGCCCTCAAATGAGAAGAAGAAGCACCATAGGGAGAACGGTAGGGGGAGGAAGCAGAACTTGAAATCGACATGAACCGATTCAAGGAGGATGTAGTCCCACAACCCCCCTCGCTGCAGTCTCAAGAGCCACCACAAGAGGACCCATCCACGGAAAGAAAAGCCACATCTAGGGAAAGACACAGAAAGCTAGTAGAGGAAGCCAGGAAACAGTTGAGAGCCAAACCAGCCGTGCTGCCGTCCGCACCCCTCCCACCGTGCCCTGATGATCTCCCTGTGGGATTCCACGCAAAACTGGTGTTGTGGGAGATACAATAACAAGGAAAGGATCCATTCACCTTTAGTTTTCTCCTACCCAATAGTCTGCGGAGGGTCTTGCCACTCAAGGTGATGGATGAGGTGATCACGATCGATGGCCGGTTGGGGCAAAGATGGCTAGAAGAGCGAGAAAAAACCCCGACCTCTTGGGGCATAGAAGCGGCTGATTATTGGCAGAATAAAGTTTTTGAAGTCCCACACTCTGTACAGGGCTACAAAAGCCAACTCTTGTGGAGGAGGCGAGTATGCGACATCAGTATGCTCGCCTGGATGGCATTTCGTAACACCCTGCTATTCAAGCGGAACAACCCTACCTACATGGCATACCCTCGAAGGGTAGGGGTGGATTTTGATGCCATCCTCCATGGGCGGTACAACTTTCCTATTATTTATAACTCTAATGTAGTATCCTTCGAGCATGCCCTTCTCTTTACCTCGAAAGCCTAGATGATTCTATGACACGCTTTCTTGCGGATTTCTCCTCATGCCCTGACCCCGCCTTTGTAACAACCTGTAATTATCTTAGGTTACTTAAGCTACTCCTTAAGTAGGACCCAACTCCACAAGAGCGGGGCGTACCTCCCCTCTTCTTTGACTCTAACGCTATTGACAGTTGCACCATGGCTCGTCTTATGATGAGGGCTAGTCTCCTCCCCTCTTTTTGCCTAGCCCTCCTAAAATATATGAATGACAACCAATTCACTAGGTGCAATCACCCTTTCCTCTCCACCACTTCTCTTCATGTCCGCATGAATCTAAAAGATTACATGCAAAGTCGCTAGTTTTTGAGCAAATCCATCCGACCCCCTTCCACTCCTCATTCAGATGAAGACAATTAGGCCTGGCTGTCATTCCACAATTGAAAAAAAAAAAAACATGAAAGGAAAGGCACACAAGCACTCACTTTGCAGAAGCACTTAAACACCACATAGAGCACTATCGCTGCACCTAGGGGTTCTCAAGTTAGGCATGCCCGGTGGCTTCGGTCGGTCGGCTCCGCTCCTAACCCCCTAGCCCTTTTTGCTTCCCCACTTCATGCTTAGGGCACATCAAGGGCAGGACATACCTAGGGAGCTAACACTCGCCTATGGTTAGACCTGTCACCCTAAGCCACTTGCACTGCACCTCCCTTAATACAAATGGGGTCCTCAAGTGTGAGATATCACCCAGGCTTTCCTGCGGTTAGACCCACCTCCCCATTCCACTAGCACGAGCACACTGCACTAACATAGTAAGGTAGACACTCCCCTTAGGGAGAGCACCGCACCTTCTTCTTTCAGGCATCACGCAAGCAACAAACCACCAACTTCAGAGGCCCCCGTCAACCACTCGCTATCCATCTGGTTTCCCTGACCAACATCAGTTTCCACACGCACCTGAATCTACATGTGGCCCTTCCCTTTACACCATCATTGCCCAAGTGCCTACCACCCTACAACAACACAGAAGTGCCATGGGACTGGCACCCGTCTCGGAGGGGGGTAATCTTAACCCCAAGTCGAGATGGCGAAAAATGGCAGAAAATGAAGGAAATTTTGAAAAAAGCATGGAAGAAGAGCAAAGACACGCAAGTGACCTCTAAAGGCTAAGCCGAGACCAAAGGCGCCATTTTAAATGAAAGGCGCCTTAAAAAACTTGGAAGACTCTTGTAAAAGAGCGCGAGGCTCCCTCCTGTGCCAATTGTAAAATATTAGATGGGCATAGGCTAGAGGCGTAAGGATAGAAGAGAGAAATGGAAAAAGGACCTTGCCACAATGGCCGGTCATCTAAAAAAGGGGATGGGTGCCCATGGGATTTTAGGGTTTGTATATAAAATTCAAAAAGTGAGTGGAAACTCATTCTTTGGTGTGTGGCTACCAAGAGCTCTCTTCTTCTCTTCTTCTTGCTTGTGTGTGCTCTTGAGAGAGGGAGTGTGAGAGTGTGAGGGAGTGAGTGTGTGGGAGTCAGGGATCAAGAGGGTGAAGCTCTTCACCATCTCCTCTTCTCTTCTTCTTCTCTTCTCTTCTCTCAGGTGCGCGGCTATGGAGGATGGAGCTTGGAGATGGAGGAGGCTTGAGGATGCTTGAGCTAGCATCAAGAATCGTGGAGCTACCGAGGTGTGCAAGGGAGGAGGCTACTCACATCGGCATCAAGGTAAGCTCACTACATTCGTAGGATCGACGGCGCGTCGACTACGTGAGAGATAGCCATTAGAGCTTGCTTGGAACGCTTGAAACAATAAGCGGTCCATGGGTCTTGGCGATTGAGTGAAAGCTCCCACAATATAAGTGCCATATTCTCCCATATATCCTTACAAGTTCTTTCATTCTTTATGTGCGGGACTAAGGTATTTGAAATGCATATGTAGTAACTTTTAAAGAAAAAATTTGTACTTTTTTTTTACCTTCAAAATTGTTTCCAAAAGTTGCATAGAAACTATCATTTTTCTCTTCACAACAACTAGCTAGATCAAGTGCTCTACAGTATGAATACCGAGATTTTAAACCAAATCACCACAAGCTAAGTGTGAAATCAATTTCCTAAATAACCAACTCAATAGAGGTTGCTAGTGTGAACACAAACTGTTTGAACTACTTCTGATTTGTCTTAGAGTAAAAAGAGTTAAGTGGGGGGAGGGGTTAAATCTTAGATTAAGATTTTAATATAATTCTTAAAAAGAAAGACTTATCCCCCATTATCATTGAGAATATTCTTAGGTACCATATGAGTGAAACTAGCTCTACCACTAACCACAAAATAAATCATCAAATTCTCTTCTCTCTGTGTAAAAGATAAGTCCCTTGCTTCTTCAATAAGTAGGCCATGTGCTTCTATTGCAAGTTGCCTTTGTGGTTTTGGGCTCAAGTAGGCCCATAGCTTAACCAACCACCTTGCTTTTGGCATCAATACATGACTTGATTTGAAACCAAAATCCACTTTAAACGTTGTTGTCATACATGATTTGTCGCCTTTAATGGCTTCCGCAATGCATCCAAAACGAGCAATGGAGCCCCCAAATTCATGCTGCAATGGCTCTTTTGATTTATACACTTCTTTTGGGTTGATTAGATGAAGATTTGTACCTAATTTAGTGAATATGGAAAACAAGATTGCATTTGATGTAGACCTTGCTTGTGGTTCACTTCTTAATTTGATTTTCCACTCCCACTTTGATACCAAATGAAAAGACTTAGCATAGAAATGTGACATAAGAAAAATAGGCACAAGATATGGAGGCTCAATCCATATGCTTCTTCTTCCATTCTCCACACTCTACTACGAGTATCTCACAAGTAGATATATAATCTTTTGACTTTAATTTCACTTTACACACAACCACAATTTATTTGATGCATACATAGGATATGAGCATAACCTAAAACACATAGCACACAACCAATGCACAACCATAAAATCATAGGTTGTGATCACATGCTCAACATTACACAATCACACTGCAACACTTTGACCAGCCGCACTACACCTTAGGGAACTTGCATTGGATCACCATTTGGGCTTGGCAACTTCAACAATCACATTGAGCTCCAATGACAACCATTACTCTCCTTACAACAACCACATCATTGTTCTAACATTTCTTATTTGCAATGTAAGTTGAAATATGATACCTTTTATGAAGAGTTCCATGGGACTAACACTCAGCTAGGAGGGGTAATTTTAATTACAAAACAAGAGAAAAGAAATGTCCTAGACATTTGTTTTCAAGCCACCTATACATACTCTCACATATATATATACCTATTTAGCAGGACCACCAAAGTCATGAATCCCACTATCTACAATAGAAGAAAAACAATGGTCTCGATACAAACTCCCATATTAACTGCCATGGCATGGGGAAAAACAAACCACCTCATTAGATTCAAAGTGGATCTATAGAGTGCACCAAATATGCTAATTAGTAATCATTAATTAACAAACTATAAGACAAGTGTGTGATACAACTAGATGAATGAAAATACAAAAGAGCAATATAATAATGTTAGATTGGAAGCTCGATTCTATATTAACATACAAACAAGTCGGGGCTATTGTTAAAACTCTAGAGTAAGGTATAGAAGGGCTCACTTGGAAGCTTGATTGTATCTTAATATAAGAATAACTCGATGCTATTGTAAAAGTTGTAGAGTAAGGTATAGAAGGGCTATCATAAAAGCTCTAGAGTATAGAAGGGCTTGCTAGTGCATGATTAGGGAAAGATGACCATAGAACTTAGGCAAGTTTATAAGAGAAGAGAGCTTAAGATCCCAAGGAGATGGTTTCTTGAAGCTAGTTGACTCGGTATTTATAAATGCCTCTAGGGGATAATTGCCTCAAGATCTACTTGACTTTTGCAAAAAAGATGGACAACTAGAGAATGAAGCATACTATTTTGATGTGCTTTCTTTGCACACAATAAATTTTTCCTTTCTGCTTACTCTCAACCAATCTTGGTTGCAAAAGAGCATGTAGTCGTGATATTCATGATCAAAACCATACTGTTGATAGACCTTGCAATTTGCAACACAATGCACAAACTCACTCATCCTCTAAGGAAAAATAGATCAAGACCTAGTTGACCTATTAAATCAATAGTGTATCTACCTTTAAAGCTAGCTTTTGATCATACAAAAAGTAACCATCAATGGTCTTGCCCATTATGAAGTTTCCTAGATGCACAACTAGGAAATAGGGCCATAGGTGGGTTTAGACATATGCATATTAAATTAAGCAAAAGAATGTCAAGTGCATCTATAAGCACAGTAATATATATCTAAAGACCGATGCCTATAAGCATATTAACTTTTCAATTTATCCAAGCTTATAAACATGAGTCTAGATGTGGGTTTCCTTAGTATTAAAAAAATGAGGAAGCTACTATTATTGAACTGCATCCAAAATAGGAATGCAAGTATACAATTATCAACTTCTTTTTTCCTCCTTTAGACTACACATGTCAAGTATTGTTGATTAAAAATGAATTCTAGAAAAAATGATGGGTTGATTTAACAAGCATATAGCAAGTGGAGTTGAAATGCCTAATAGTATTATGTGTGCATCATTATACTCAAGAAGACATTAAGAAACAATGCAAAATGTTGCAACAAATTTTGTAGTTCCAAAATGATCCAATACAAAGATTTTGTGTGTGTGTTTGTGACTACAATGTACTCATATTGAAGCCACTAGTCTGGTTTGAGTTACATAAATTCTATTTGAAACCTATTATATACTTGTTAGTGACTAGATTATTCCTCATCTAAGAAGGTATGATATAATGGTTATGGTCATCACCCCATGCACAAATTATCTTAATATAAGAGAGACCTTATGCCCTCAACAAAGAAACTATTGATTATGAAAACTATAAATGATAGAAAAAAAGAAAATAAGCCATATGTGCTATTTGAGAAGAGGTTTCACTTTGACACAACTACATGAGATCTCTCTCTCTCTCTCTCTCTCTCTCTCTCCCTCTCCCTCCCCCTCCCCCTCCCCCTCCCCCTCCCCCTCCCCCTCCCCCTCGCCCCCTCCCTCCCCCTCGCCCTCTCCCTCCCCCTCCCTCTCTCTCTCTCTCTCTCTCTCTCTCTCTCTCTCTCTCTCTCTCTCTCTCTCTCTCTCTCTCTCTCTCTCTCTCTCTCTCTCTCTCTCTCTCTCTCTCTCTCTCTCTCTCTCTCTCTCTCTCTCTCTCTCTCTCTCTCTCTCTCTCTCTCTCTCTCTCTCTCTCTCGTTATAGAGTTTTACTATTTATGTGCTTTGCTACTCTCACATTCTTTTTTTTGGCACAAAAAGCCTAAACTAGAATGTTGCAAAAATTTCAAACAATGTACATTTAACAAGCATTTAAACTTTTGTTTATTATGTATTTGTGGGCACGTCTTTAGGAAAGTTCAAGTTTGGATGTGCCAATAGACGTGGTAGTAAATATGTAGATAACCACCCACAAAAGCACATCTACAATGCATGGCTACTTTAGCATTTTGTTGTAATGATGTTTGGAAGTATATTTATGTGGTAGTGCATGACTAATGTTACCCATAAATTATTATCAAAGCCTTTCTTGCATGCTCATTTTTCATGGTGCATATGAAAAGCAAAGCAGAGTTGTATAGATGAATGTGAGAATCAAAAAGCAATGACAAAGCCTTAATTAAATGACAACATGCTCGTACATATTGCACATGCACACACACACACACACACACACACACACACACACACATGTAAGTGTGTATGTGTATATGTGTGTGCATGCATGCATGCATGCATGCATGCATGCATGCATGTATGTATGTATGTATGTATGTATGTATGTATGTATGTATGTATGTATGTATGTATGTATGTGTGTGTGTGTGTGTGAGTGTGCACGAGCATGTAGATCTAGAACCATAGATGTGTGCAAATGCTATATACAAATACATGCATTGGGATGGACTGCTCTCGTGAATGCCTTTTAAAAAAAAATGTGAAATGATTTTGTATTAATTGAATATCATGGCTTAGAATGATACTTGTGTTTAAGGACACTCAAACCCTTTGCCACGCATTTTTACTTAGAAGTAGTGTTAGTACAACATCCATCTTGATGACCAACCAAGTGGAGCTATAATCCACTTCTTACATCTTATATCATACAAGGTACTACACCACTCCCCACGAGAATGGAACCTGTGACATTGGGTTTATTATACTATTATGTTACCACTTGAGCTAGGAGTTCTTGATATGAATATCTAATTTAAAACCCCTCTATCAATTTTTCATAAATAAAACATATCCATTCTCTAATCAAGTTATGAATACCCCTAAATGGTTTAAAAAAAGAGAATTTTAAAAATCATATTTGCTCACACAATTACACATTAACGAGTGAACCTTTAGAGAACTCACTTATAGTTTAAGACTAACATGAATGCATAGATTATCAAGCTCAAGCTCAAATACATACATAGATTATCACCATATTAGGACGATCTGTGCTTTGTTGTCTTTGTTTAACATGGACAAAGGTGAGAGAGAGAGAGAGAGAGAGAGAGAGAGAGAGAGAGAGAGAGAGAGAGAGAGAGATTTCTCCATGAAATGAACCATCAGCAAATGCTTGATACACAGGATGTAGACATGCCTGTTTTGTTGGAATCAGTAGACAAGAGCTCATGTTATCAATCTATTGCAGGTGAGCGATGGCGCTGGGCCCCCTATGACACAAGCTTAATGGCTGAGTCACGTGGGTGGAGGTATTAACCCCACCATATAAGAATTCCTGGCGGGGGGGCCATGAGTATGGTAAGCTGTGTTATGCTGACCCTGATATACGTCTTTAGTAGGGACCGTCACGGGAGCAGGCGCAGCGTCCGTGGGTATCCCCACTGTCGATGGGGGCAATACTAGTGTGATTCGTCGACAATGCGAGGTGGCGGGCAGCTGCATAATGGATAGCATGATCATCGACATCGTCATGCAGAGGAGAAGGGAAGAAGCATGTCGGCGATGGCCAATCAAACAGGCGGGGCCTCTGGCCAGCTCTCGGCAGCTCGCAGGCATCAGAAAATCCATTGGATTAGGACGCTCCTCTCTCTCTCTCTCTGCGCCGTCTCTCTCTCGGAGAGTTCTGCTGTACTCGTGCTCTCTACATCGGAACACTATCGGGCCAATAATATATACACGAGGATATCATTTTCTATGGGCCTCTCGTACCCTTCAACACTCCGCGTGAGTTCTGGTTAAGTCCAGACCCCGACAGGGACGTTTCAGCGACTCCGCGGACGCACAGTCAGACCCCCCGGGTCACAAATTTATAGCAAGTCGGACTGACTTTTTGAGGAGTCAACATGCAGCATTGCTCGAACAAGACACACCAACGTTCATGACTTGCACAAGTCTCTACACGACGCTGTAAATATCGCTTTGGATATTGCATGATTATTTAAAAAAGACAGACAGGCCCCCGGGTACTTGATCCTGCCAGTATACACGCCTCATGGTTCCAAAGCTGGCCACACAATTCACACATTGCTATCAGACTTTTATTGCAAATGCTATATAAGCTCATCTTCCGAATTGACATCCAATAGGACAAAGATATAAAGGGAAGATAAAGAACTTTTCTCGACATTATACTAGCAATCTTTGCCAAACTTGAAGAAATTTATTTCCAATTAGAACAACTTATAGAACTTTTCCTAGAATATTTGCATTCTCTGCCAAAGCAAGCTATAGGAGAGCCTATTTTACAATAATACTATAGGAGCAATGTGAGGCAATTCTATCAATTTTTAGAAGCATTCAAACCATTTTTGAAGGCAGAGAGCTTTAAAAAGACTCAGCGGGATGACACATTTTCAAGTGTTAAAAGAGGATTTTTGATGAATTCTAAGTGGAGAACTAATAGGGACCTCAAACGGACAATGTGGGCAATGCAAAAGTCTATATGAACCAAGAGTGCATTTCACATTTCGAGGCCAAAATTATATCCATTTAACCTTAATACACAAGGACATGAGGAACCCACTAACAAATAGAATGAAATGCAAACAAGAGTTGTTAAATGAAATGGAAATGCACAATAAAGCATGAAGAGATGTGAAAAATCTAGGTTGCATCATGGTGCCTTCATGATCATGGGTCATCCATCAAAGTAGGGTCCGAAGCCATGAGATTCTCTAAAACCTTTCACTTGGTTGCTCATAGCAATGAGGAGTTCAGAGCATAGGTTGAGATCATGTCAATGCTTTCTTGGTCGATGCCAATTCACTACAAGGATATAGGGGAATAGCAACGGCCATTTGTGATACAAATTAGTGGCATCGCTATTTGCATTGCAAATGGCCGTCGTTATTTTCATCGCTATTTGCATCGCTAATGCATTTGAACTTTTGCTAAATATGCATACACTGAATATGCATCTATTGGTGATTTCTAATTAGTTATGTTACGAATGTCTTGCCCTACATGAGACATTTCACTATCAGTAGCTTTTCTCTTTTCATCTGCATGTAAAGCATGTGTCTATATTACAGACTTCGGACCAACCATCGCTTGGCCAAGCATTCTATCCAACTGTAGACCAAAAATAGTAGCATATACAACCACATAACCATTTCGAATAGCCAAGTCTCCCTACATACCTCCCTTTTCAAACTGTTCAAAGCAAGAGGCAATTCTGTTTCTTATACATGGATCTTGCCATCTTTCCAAAACATGAGCTATCATGCCAAGGCCTCCTGATAAGTAGCACAATCCTTCCTTTTATACTAAGAACTATCACACCACATACATCTTTTCCCTAGTTTTGGAGCTACTATCCATCCTCTTTCCTCTTATCCTTTCTCACCCAATTTTGTGACCTTCAACTGAAGATCACACATGCCTTTAACCAATTCATCTAATGCATATTTCCTAATAGTGGGAACAACATGTTCAACCATATTAGGGTTAGCCATAAGGTTAGCCACATAAGTAGGTGGCTTATTGGATACATCAACTGTTTTGCTCGTAACATTGGGCAAGCTAGATACATGCAATCTTTATCTTCCTCTATGCTTTTTCACCAGTGTAGTATAAACACCCTTAGCATGCCTCCACTCTGTTTTAAGCCTTGTCTCTCTAGTCTAATCTTCTAACAAATCATCAAGCTTCTCTTGAAGCTCTAGATCTGTTGCTTGTAGAAACAATTCAATTCTCTGACTTAACACAATATTAGTGAGTTTGGGAATCTTCCAATTCCCATTTTTTTAATACTAAAAGGGTGGCACCTAGATAACATGCCCATAAGTTTCTCAAAACCATATGATGTTACCTATCATTGGAAAGCGCTTGAAAAATGGAATCTACTGAGCTATCGAGTGTTCAAATTGGAGGTATAGTATTCAAGTTATGACAAATCCAAATATTTGACCACGTGTCCTAAACTTATGGGAAATTCCCATATTCCCCAATATGGTATTACTTGCAAGAGCCTCCTTTTCTACAAGAACCAATTGCTCAAACCAACTTTCAAATTATCTTAATAACTCTGTAGCCACAAGACCCTTATTGGGTTTTAGAATCCAATCTTGGAAAGTCTTTTGGGTAATCAAACTGGTGTCTTCAATGTAACATTCTTCCCTGAGTGTCTACTTGAAAGCTACCCACTCAACATCCAGCATGTATAATTCAGTAACTCGAGCTTTCAATTCATCTACAGTGACTTGTACAAAATACTAGCTCCATGTAAGCTCTATCTTTTGAGCATAGGTATGCAAATATGCATATACATCACTACCATTAAACAACTTCATCTCACGCTCTACTACTTGCAGAGCATTCATCACAACAATTATTGTTTGAGTAGAAGCTTGCATCACATGTTGTTGTACATGCATAAGCATGTTCATGTTTTGCACTAAGTATTGTAAAACATAATTAGAAACTGTCCTTGAAGGTCCTCCCATCTTGCCTTTCCTTCCAAGGACCTTTTACATTGGGTTCACCAATGTCAGAGGCTCGAGGAAGTTACTATATGTATATCCTCTACATCACGTGCGTTTAAGGCCTATTTATAAATATCCTTGTTTGTGAATTTTTTCTAATGACCTTTTACATTGGGTTCACCAATATCGGAGGCTCTAGGAAGTTACTATATGTATATCCTCTACATCACGTGCGTTCAATGCCTATTTATAAATATCCTTGTCTATGAATTTTTTCTAAATAAAATATAACCCTTTTCTATTCAATCTCTAAATAAACCTTTTATATTACACCCTTTTGTATGTAAAAAATGATATTTTAAAAATACCTTATTTTGAACTTATGTGATGCACACATATAATAATGAGTAACTTACCTGAGTGTCGAAGGGGTTTTAGTAGAAAGGTCATATCCACTGGGGAGAGAAGGAAGTAGAGGATAGGAGATAGAAGAGAAGAAAAAGAATAGGTAAGAGATTCAAATGAATCCCAAGAATATTGAAAATAAGATTCTCTTCAAAACATGTCTATACATCATGAATCAATCATAAAATCTTTTGCCAAGTCTGCCAAATCCTTTACATAATATAAAGACAAAGCTCAATGATTTGAAGCACTCTGTATTGATAGAACCTAAGAAGGTAACTAGAATCCTTGTATAAAACTCCAAATACACTTTAGCCTTGCATATTCCTCATTATTAGAGCAGTCACCGTACATTGATTTATTTGATGGCTAAAATCCAAGACAAATGGTTCTTCGATTTTCTAAACAATGTCTGCTACTACTACTCCAACCATTAGATCTCTTGAAGCTCCTTGTTAGACCAAAAATGCATACCAAACACTAGCTTCTTCTCTGTTTCTTAAACGAAAAATCCGATGGATTTGTTGGCTCCAAAAGGGAGGAAAAACTCAAGGATACCTGATCACAATTCTCCTGGATTGCTTCTTCTCCTTCTTTCTAGTCCGAAGTGCCATTTGCTGCCTGAAAACTACAATCGTGCGTCGACGAATTTTGAAGCCCTTCTTTTTGCATGAGATCTTTCAGAATGATTAAAAGCTTACAAGAATTAATATCTAAAGTATCAAAATTATGCTAAAATTGTCCAAAAATCTCATATTTTTGAACCATCCATACTATGGATACTAACACTAATGACTAATACGACATTGACTCTATAGATTAATAAGAAAGCCAAATGATGATGTACTCCAGAGTTTTCTCACACTATGACCACATAGTTGTACAAATTGCAAAAGAAATTAGTGTTGGTTGCATTTACCTTACATGCTAGAGATCCTACTATGAATGTTGTCATGTAAGCTAAAGGCAAAGGAGCAGTTGCAAACATTGAAATATGGCATAAACATATTGGACATGCAAATGTGCAAAGGTTGAAATTAATGCAAATGTAACAACTCCGAAATAAAAATACCCATTCCACATATGAATTCCCTCTTGGGAAGGGGTCATAGGGATAATATTTTTTGAATTGGATAAATGAAAAAAAAAATTTGTTGTTATTCCCCTTATTCCCCCCAGCCGACTGTCGAGCTGGAGGGGGAGGGAAATAGAAGGAGTGACTAAGCTCCTCGATGGAGCTCGCAAGAGAGAAGTGGCTATTCCCGCTGCCGCGTAGGGGAGGGAGGAACCTCTCCCTCTCCCTATAAAACTCGTAGCTATGGGGAGCATTGAAAAAGGGAGGAATGAGGTCTTGCAAGTCAAAAATCTGAATTATTTCTACAAGATGCAAACTTTGAGCTTCAAGAGAAGCTCAAAGTTTGCATCTTGTAGAAATAATACAAATTTTTCTCTACATATTTTGAGCATATTTTGAAAGAGGTTGGGTAGGAGCAAAAATAGGATAGCAAGTAAGAGGGAAAAAAGAAGGACAAATAGCCATGATATAATTTGTAGTCTTTTACAGCCACAAAATGCCTTAGAAGGTCCTGTAGTGGAAGATTCATCCATTGTATATGTAGATTTTCTTAATGCATTTAAAGAGGTTTACAAAGTTCATGTTTTACTTGATGTAGGGACTCAAAGGAAGATTAGTGAAATGTTGGATGCACATGATTTGCAGGAACATTTTTTAGACAATTCATGAGCTAGAGGCTATGTAGATAGAGGATCCTGTATATAAAGCTCCACAGTTGGAAACTATTTTGGATGCTTTGTCAAAGGCCTTGATAGGCAATTCAAAGATTCTTCAAGTTATGAAATGCTTCACTATTTTCGATGATGATTAGCATGTGTTGGATGCAAGTGAGGCTTAGTTTATATTTGATGTGGTACAAAATTGTTAGTATAAGCATATCTTCATGTGCTAGACTTTGAAAGAGCAAGTATATTGCTATTATTTGTTGATGGGTGTATTTCGAGCATGTATATGGAGGTTCCACAACCTCTAGTGTATGATGCACACCCAAGGCCTTATGACCCTAGAGGGGGATCAACTCTCCACGTTGCATGTCTATCCATCTGTTGTATCATGAGTCAATGGACTGTAGTAAACTAGATCAGTAGTGTAGGGACAAGAGGTGGAATAGAGGGGGGAAAATGTTTCATCACCTTGTCAAAAGTAAAATGATGGCTATTAGTAGCCATATGCAAATCATTACCAATCAAAACACAAGGGATGAAGGGGCTATCCGTGGCGATGATTGTCGGGATCCCCAAGGAGAGTAATACTTCTTTAGGTGATAGCCATAAATAAGGGATCTTTAGAGGCATCCACGGCATATATCTAGACAAAGCCATTAGGGTTGACAACAAGTACCTTGTAGGGTTCCATCCAATGCTATTGGAGCTTTCCTAGGAACTTGCCAAATCTTGAATCATAGGCAAGGACTAGGTCACCTTCATTCAATTCCATATGCTTAATGAAGCCGTTGTGGCTTCCATAAACTGTATGGCCATTCGACGTATTTCTTCCAAACATTCCAAGTGTAAAAGACAACGATGTAGTGAATCAACATCTCCCAAGAGTTCGGTGATAACCATATGCAAAGAGGGTAGCTCTAACACAATAGGAAAGACAACTTCTATGTCGTCCACCAACTAGAAAGGTATTTGACTTGTAGCACTCCTTATAAGAGATTTTTTATGCCCAGAGGATCTCTGTAAGTCGATTATCCCAATCAAGATGATATGCAACAATCATCCTTGTCAAGATTGAACAGAGGATGCGATTGGTAACTTCAATTTAGCAGTTGGCTCTAGGATAGTAGTGTGTGGACTTGTGATAGTATACCTTGTAGAGCTCTATTAGTTCTTCCATCATCTTGTTGAGAAAGTGAGTACCTTTATCATTTGCCAACTCTAAAGGACTGTCAAAGTGATGACTTTCTCGTACATAATAGGGCCACGTTGTTGTCATCATCGCATTTGAGAGCTTTGGTTTCACACCACTTCATCACATAGTCTATAGACCAAAATGTATCTATTCTAATTCCTTCTGGTTGGTATATCAATGGGACCAATGAAGTTAATGTCCCACTTCTCAAATGGCTTTAGGGGAAGGATGGGTTGTGGTGGCATAGTGCTAGTTTTGGTAGGCTTTCCTATGCATTCACAAGCATCACAACGTTTGCAATAGCCATATGCATCTTTGTGTAATGTAAGCCACTAATATTCTCATGGTCGCTTCTCCTCCAAATGGATTTTCATAGCATGTTTTCAAGCAATTTGAGGGAATCCTGACTAGGTGTCCTAGTGTTTTACCTAGGGGCTTTACCCATCTTTTTGAGCCAATGGAACCATTAGATTTTCCATCTCAGTGTAGAAGATAAAAAGCTAGTGTTTGGTGCTCATTTTTGGTCTACCAAGGAGCTCCAAAAGATCTAATGCTTAGAGATCGCTTTCGATTAGTCCCAGAAAAGGACTTTGTTTATCTTCTCATGTTCTATTAATACAGAGTGCTTTAAATCATTGAGCTTTGTATTTATATTGTGTAAAGACTTTGGCAGATTTCAATCCCTTGCCTATTCTTTTTCTTCTCTTCTATCTCCTGCTCTCTAATCCCCAGTGGATACAACCTTTCAACTAAAACCCCTCTGACATTGGTGAACCTGACCTGAAAGGTCATGAAAGGAAAGAGATCGCGGGAGAACCTTTAAGCACAATTTCTACTGATGTTTTGTGGCAGTTAGTGTAGAATATGAACATGCTTATGTAGGTAGTACAACAACAACAAGTGATGCACGCTTCTGCTCAAATAGAAACTATTGTGATGAATGCTCTGTAGACAATAGATCATAAGATGAAGTTTTTTAATGTTAGAAATGTATCAATATATTTGTATATCTATGCTCAAAAGATGGATTTCTTTGGGGTGGCTCAACTTGCATGGAGCCAGTATTTTGTATGGGTCATTGTACATAAATTGAAAGCCTGAGTTACTGAATTGACATGTAAGATGCTAACTGAGTAGCTTTCAAGAAGACACTCATGGAGGAATTTTACATTGAAGATATCAATTTGATTATCTTCAAGACTTTCCAAGAGTGGATTCTACAACCCAATAAGGGTCTTATAACTGGCAAAGTTATTAAGAGAATTTAAAAGTCGGTTTGAGTAGTTAGATCTTGCAAAACAGCAAGCTCTTGCAAGTCAAAAATTTGAATTATTTCTACAAGATGCAAACTTTGAGCTTCAAGAGAAGCTTGACGATTTGTTAGAGGATCAAACTACAAAGACAAGGATTAAAACAAAGTGGAGGCATGTTAAGGAAGCTATTACTACATTGATGAAAAAGCACAGACGAAGAGAAAAATTACATGTATCTAGCTTGCCACTATTATGGACAAAATAGTTGATGTATCCAGTAAGCCACTCACTTTTGTGGCTAACCCTATGCTACACTTGTTGTTTCCACTACTAGAGAAGATGTATTGGTTAAAGGCATACATGATCTTCAGTTGAAGGTCACAAAATTGGATGAGAAAGGACAAGAGGAAAGGGGACGGGCAATACCCTCTAAATGAAGAAAAAGTTGTATATTGTGTGATAGTTTGCAGCATGAAAGGAAGGATTGTGCTACTTATCAGGAGGCCTTAACATGACAGGTCATCTCTTGGAAAGATGATAAGATCCGTGCCCAAGAAATGGGATTGCTTCTTGCTTTGAATTTTTGAAAGGGAGGTATGTAAAAGTTGTTGGAAGACTTAGCTATTTGAAATGCTTATGTGGTTGTACATTCTTCTACTTTTGGTCTACAGCTAGACAGAATGCTTGGCCAAGTGATGGTCCGAGGGCTTCTGCAATATGGACATATGCTTTGCATGCAACTGAAAAGAGGAAAGTTACTAATAGTGAAACTTCTCATGCGAAGCAAGACACTCGTGACATAACTAGCTAGGAATCACTAGTAGATGCATATTTAGTGTATGCGCATTTAGCAAAGATGTAAAACATGGATGTACTTGCAGAAGAGAAACAAAAGAGGGATGAAGAAAATACAAGGACATCTAAGAGAGTGACAAATAGAAGTGTGGATCAACCTAAAAATGATAGTGAAAATTCTCATGCAAAGCAAGGCACTCGTGACATAACTAGTTGGGAATCACTGGTAGATGCATATTTAGTGTATGCATATTTAGCAAAGGTGCAAAATATGTATGTACTTGCAGAAGAGAAACAAAAGAGAGATGAAGACAATACAAGGACATCTAAGAGAGTGACAAAAAGAAGTGTGGATCAACCTAAAAATGCAAATCAGCCACCTCCTGAGCATATTTTGAAAGAGGTTGGGTAGGAGCAAAAATAGGATAGCAAGTAAGAGGGAAAAAAGAAGGACAAATAGCCATGATATAATTTGTAGTCTTTTACAGCCACAAAATGCCTTAGAAGGTCCTGTAGTGGAAGATTCATCCATTGTATATGTAGATTTTCTTAATGCATTTAAAGAGGTTTACAAAGTTCATGTTTTACTTGATGTAGGGACTCAAAGGAAGATTAGTGAAATGTTGGATGCACATGATTTGCAGGAACATTTTTTAGACAATTCATGAGCTAGAGGCTATGTAGATAGAGGATCCTGTATATAAAGCTCCACAGTTGGAAACTATTTTGGATGCTTTGTCAAAGGCCTTGATAGGCAATTCAAAGATTCTTCAAGTTATGAAATGCTTCACTATTTTCGATGATGATTAGCATGTGTTGGATGCAAGTGAGGCTTAGTTTATATTTGATGTGGTACAAAATTGTTAGTATAAGCATATCTTCATGTGCTAGACTTTGAAAGAGCAAGTATATTGCTATTATTTGTTGATGGGTGTATTTCGAGCATGTATATGGAGGTTCCACAACCTCTAGTGTATGATGCACACCCAAGGCCTTATGACCCTAGAGGGGGATCAACTCTCCACGTTGCATGTCTATCCATCTGTTGTATCATGAGTCAATGGACTGTAGTAAACTAGATCAGTAGTGTAGGGACAAGAGGTGGAATAGAGGGGGGAAAATGTTTCATCACCTTGTCAAAAGTAAAATGATGGCTATTAGTAGCCATATGCAAATCATTACCAATCAAAACGCAAGGGATGAAGGGGCTATCCGTGGCGATGATTGTCGGGATCCCCAAGGAGAGTAATACTTCTTTAGGTGATAGCCATAAATAAGGGATCTTCAGAGGCATCCACGGCATATCTCTAGACAAAGCCATTAGGGTTGACAACAAGTACCTTGTAGGGTTCCATCCAATGCTATTGGAGCTTTCCTAGGAACTTGCCAAATCTTGAATCATAGGCAAGGACTAGGTCACCTTCATTCAATTCCATATGCTTAATGAAGCCGTTGTGGCTTCCATAAACTGTATGGCCATTCGACGTATTTCTTCCAAACATTCCAAGTGTAAAAGACAACGATGTAGTGAATCAGCATCTCCCAAGAGTTCGGTGATAACCATGTGCAAAGAGGGTAGCTCTAACACAATAGGAAAGACAACTTCTATGTCGTCCACCAACTAGAAAGGTATTTGACTTGTAGCACTCCTTATAAGAGATTTTTTATGCCCAGAGGATCTCTGTAAGTCGATTATCCCAATCAAGATGATATGCAACAATCATCCTTGTCAAGATTGAACAGAGGATGCGATTGGTAACTTCAATTTAGCAGTTGGCTCTAGGATAGTAGGGTGTGGACTTGTGATAGTATACCTTGTAGAGCTCTATTAGTTCTTCCATAATCTTGTTGAGAAAGTGAGTACCTTTATCATTTGCCAACTCTAAAGGACTGTCAAAGTAAGTGATGATTTTCTCGTACATAATAGGGCCACGTTGTTGTCATCATCGCATTTGAGAGCTTTGGTTTCACACCACTTCATCACATAGTCTATAGACCAAAATGTATCTATTCTAATTCCTTCTGGTTGGTATATCAATGGGACCAATGAAGTTAATGTCCCACTTCTCAAATGGCTTTAGGGGAAGGATGGGTTGTGGTGGCATAGTGCTAGTTTTGGTAGGCTTTCCTATGCATTGACAAGCATCACAACGTTTGCAATAGCCACATGCATCTTTGTGTAATGTAAGCCACTAATATTCTCGTGGTCGCTTCTCCTCCAAATGGATTTTCATAGCATGCTTTTAGAACTAATATTCTCGTGGTCACTTCTCCTCCAAATGGATTTTCATAGCATGTTTTCAAGCGATTTGAGGGAATCCTGACTAGGTGTCCTAGTGTTTTACCTAGGGGCTTTACCCATCTTTTTGAGCCAATGGAACCATTAGATTTTCCATCTCAGTGTAGAAGATAAAAAGCTAGTGTTTGGTGCTCATTTTTGGTCCACCAAGGAGCTCCAAAAGATCTAATGCTTAGAGATCGCTTTCGATTAGTCCCAGACAAGGACTTTGTTTATCTTCTCATGTTCTATTAATACAGAGTGCTTTAAATCATTGAGATTTGTATTTATATTGTGTAAAGACTTTGGCAGATTTCAATCCCTTGCCTATTCTTTTTCTTCTCTTCTATCTCCTACTCTCTAATCCCCAGTGGATACAACCTTTCAACTAAAACCCCTCTGACATTGGTGAACCTGACCTGAAAGGTCATGAAAGGAAAGAGAGCGCGGGAGAACCTTTAAGCACAATTTCTACTGATGTTTTGTGGCAGTTAGTGTAGAATATGAACATGCTTATGTAGGTAGTACAACAACAACAAGTGACGCAGGCTTCTGCTCAAATAGAAACTATTGTGATGAATGCTCTGTAGACAATAGATCATAAGATGAAGTTTTTTAATGGTAGAAATGTATCAATATATTTGTATATCTATGCTCAAAAGATGGATTTCTTTGGGGTGGCTCAACTTGCATGGAGCCAGTATTTTGTATGGGTCATTGTACATAAATTGAAAGCCTGAGTTACTGAATTGACATGTAAGATGCTAACTGAGTAGCTTTCAAGAAGACACTCATGGAGGAATTTTACATTGAAGATATCAATTTGATTATCTTCAAGACTTTCCAAGAGTGGATTCTACAACCCAATAAGGGTCTTATAACTGGCAAAGTTATTAAGAGAATTTAAAAGTCGGTTTGAGTAGTTAGATCTTGCAAAACAGCAAGCTCTTGCAAGTCAAAAATTTGAATTATTTCTACAAGATGCAAACTTTGAGCTTCAAGGGAAGCTTGACGATTTGTTAGAGGATCAAACTACAAAGACAAGGATTAAAACAAAGTGGAGGCATGTTAAGGAAGCTATTACTACATTGATGAAAAAGCACAGACGAAGAGAAAAATTACATGTATCTAGCTTGCCACTATTATGGACAAAATAGTTGATGTATCCAGTAAGCCACTCACTTTTGTGGCTAACCCTATGCTACACTTGTTGTTTCCACTACTAGAGAAGATGTATTGGTTAAAGGCATACATGATCTTCAGTTGAAGGTCACAAAATTGGATGAGAAAGGACAAGAGGAAAGGGGACGGGCAATACCCTCTAAATGAAGAAAAAGTTGTATATTGTGTGATAGTTTGCAGCATGAAAGGAAGGATTGTGCTACTTATCAGGAGGCCTTAACATGACAGGTCATCTTTTGGAAAGATGATAAGATCCGTGCCCAAGAAATGGGATTGCTTCTTGCTTTGAATTTTTGAAAGGGAGGTATGTAAAAGTTGTTGGAAGACTTAGCTATTTGAAATGCTTATGTGGTTGTACATTCTTCTACTTTTGGTCTACAGCTAGATAGAATGCTTGGCCAAGTGATGGTCCGAGGGCTTCTGCAATATGGACATATGCTTTGCATGCAACTGAAAAGAGGAAAGTTACTAATAGTGAAACTTCTCATGCGAAGCAAGACACTCGTGACATAACTAGCTAGGAATCACTAGTAGATGCATATTTAGTGTATGCGCATTTAGCAAAGATGTAAAACATGGATGTACTTCCAGAAGAGAAACAAAAGAGGGATGAAAAAAATACAAGGACATCTAAGAGAGTGACAAATAGAAGTGTGGATCAACCTAAAAATGATAGTGAAAATTCTCATGCAAAGCAAGGCACTCGTGACATAACTAGCTGGGAATCACTGGTAGATGCATATTTAGTGTATGCATATTTAGCAAAGGTGCAAAATATGTATGTACTTGCAGAAGAGAAACAAAAGAGAGATGAAGACAATACAAGGACATCTAAGAGAGTGACAAAAAGAAGTGTGGATCAACCTAAAAATGCAAATCAGCCACCTCCTGAGCATATTTTGAAAGAGGTTGGGTAGGAGCAAAAATAGGATAGCAAGTAAGAGGGGAAAAAGAAGGACAAATAGCCATGATATAATTTGTAGTCTTTTACAGCCACAAAATGCCTTAGAAGGTCCTGTAGTGGAAGATTCATCCATTGTATATGTAGATTTTCTTAATGCATTTAAAGAGGTTTACAAAGTTCATGTTTTACTTGATGTAGGGACTCAAAGGAAGATTAGTGAAATGTTGGATGCACATGATTTGCAGGAACATTTTTTAGACAATTCATGAGCTAGAGGCTATGTAGATAGAGGATCCTGTATATAAAGCTCCACAGTTGGAAACTATTTTGGATGCTTTGTTAAAGGCCTTGATAAGCAATTCAAAGATTCTTCAAGTTATGAAATGCTTCACTATTTTCGATGATGATTAGCATGTGTTGGATGCAAGTGAGGCTTAGTTTATATTTGATGTGGTACAAAATTGTTAGTATAAGCATATCTTCATGTGCTAGACTTTGAAAGAGCAAGTATATTGCTATTATTTGTTGATGGGTGTATTTCGAGCATGTATATGGAGGTTCCACAACCTCTAGTGTATGATGCACACCCAAGGCCTTATGACCCTAGAGGGGGATCAACTCTCCACGTTGCATGTCTATCCATCTGTTGTATCATGAGTCAATGGACTGTAGTAAACTAGATCAGTAGTGTAGGGACAAGAGGTGGAATAGAGGGGGGAAAATGTTTCATCACCTTGTCAAAAGTAAAATGATGGCTATTAGTAGCCATATGCAAATCATTACCAATCAAAACGCAAGGGATGAAGGGGCTATCCGTGGCGATGATTGTCGGGATCCCCAAGGAGAGTAATACTTCTTTAGGTGATAGCCATAAATAAGGGATCTTCAGAGGCATCCACGGCATATCTCTAGACAAAGCCATTAGGGTTGACAACAAGTACCTTGTAGGGTTCCATCCAATGCTATTGGAGCTTTCCTAGGAACTTGCCAAATCTTGAATCATAGGCAAGGACTAGGTCACCTTCATTCAATTCCATATGCTTAATGAAGCCGTTGTGGCTTCCATAAACTGTATGGCCATTCGACGTATTTCTTCCAAACATTCCAAGTGTAAAAGACAACGATGTAGTGAATCAGCATCTCCCAAGAGTTCGGTGATAACCATGTGCAAAGAGGGTAGCTCTAACACAATAGGAAAGACAACTTCTATGTCGTCCACCAACTAGAAAGGTATTTGACTTGTAGCACTCCTTATAAGAGATTTTTTATGCCCAGAGGATCTCTGTAAGTCGATTATCCCAATCAAGATGATATGCAACAATCATCCTTGTCAAGATTGAACAGAGGATGCGATTGGTAACTTCAATTTAGCAGTTGGCTCTAGGATAGTAGTGTGTGGACTTGTGATAGTATACCTTGTAGAGCTCTATTAGTTCTTCCATCATCTTGTTGAGAAAGTGAGTACCTTTATCATTTGCCAACTCTAAAGGACTGTCAAAGTGATGACTTTCTCGTACATAATAGGGCCACGTTGTTGTCATCATCGCATTTGAGAGCTTTGGTTTCACACCACTTCATCACATAGTCTATAGACCAAAATGTATCTATTCTAATTCCTTCTGGTTGGTATATCAATGGGACCAATGAAGTTAATGTCCCACTTCTCAAATGGCTTTAGGGGAAGGATGGGTTGTGGTGGCATAGTGCTAGTTTTGGTAGGCTTTCCTATGCATTAACAAGCATCACAACGTTTGCAATAGCCATATGCATCTTTGTGTAATGTAAGCCACTAATATTCTCGTGGTCGCTTCTCCTCCAAATGGATTTTCATAGCATGTTTTCAAGCGATTTGAGGGAATCCTGACTAGGTGTCCTAGTGTTTTACCTAGGGGCTTTACCCATCTTTTTGAGCCAATGGAACCATTAGATTTTCCATCTCAGTGTAGAAGATAAAAAGCTAGTGTTTGGTGCTCATTTTTGGTCTACCAAGGAGCTCCAAAAGATCTAATGCTTAGAGATCGCTTTCGATTAGTCCCAGAAAAGGACTTTGTTTATCTTCTCATGTTCTATTAATACAGAGTGCTTTAAATCATTGAGCTTTGTATTTATATTGTGTAAAGACTTTGGCAGATTTCAATCCCTTGCCTATTCTTTTTCTTCTCTTCTATCTCCTGCTCTCTAATCCCCAGTGGATACAACCTTTCAACTAAAACCCCTCTGACATTGGTGAACCTGACCTGAAAGGTCATGAAAGGAAAGAGATCGCGGGAGAACCTTTAAGCACAATTTCTACTGATGTTTTGTGGCAGTTAGTGTAGAATATGAACATGCTTATGTAGGTAGTACAACAACAACAAGTGATGCACGCTTCTGCTCAAATAGAAACTATTGTGATGAATGCTCTGTAGACAATAGATCATAAGATGAAGTTTTTTAATGTTAGAAATGTATCAATATATTTGTATATCTATGCTCAAAAGATGGATTTCTTTGGGGTGGCTCAACTTGCATGGAGCCAGTATTTTGTATGGGTCATTGTACATAAATTGAAAGCCTGAGTTACTGAATTGACATGTAAGATGCTAACTGAGTAGCTTTCAAGAAGACACTCATGGAGGAATTTTACATTGAAGATATCAATTTGATTATCTTCAAGACTTTCCAAGAGTGGATTCTACAACCCAATAAGGGTCTTATAACTGGCAAAGTTATTAAGAGAATTTAAAAGTCGGTTTGAGTAGTTAGATCTTGCAAAACAGCAAGCTCTTGCAAGTCAAAAATTTGAATTATTTCTACAAGATGCAAACTTTGAGCTTCAAGAGAAGCTTGACGATTTGTTAGAGGATCAAACTACAAAGACAAGGATTAAAACAAAGTGGAGGCATGTTAAGGAAGCTATTACTACATTGATGAAAAAGCACAGACGAAGAGAAAAATTACATGTATCTAGCTTGCCACTATTATGGACAAAATAGTTGATGTATCCAGTAAACCACTCACTTTTGTGGCTAACCCTATGCTACACTTGTTGTTTCCACTACTAGAGAAGATGTATTGGTTAAAGGCATACATGATCTTCAGTTGAAGGTCACAAAATTGGATGAGAAAGGACAAGAGGAAAGGGGACGGGCAATACCCTCTAAATGAAGAAAAAGTTGTATATTGTGTGATAGTTTGCAGCATGAAAAGAAGGATTGTGCTACTTATCAGGAGGCCTTAACATGACAGGTCATCTCTTGGAAAGATGATAAGATCCGTGCCCAAGAAATGGGATTGCTTCTTGCTTTGAATTTTTGAAAGGGAGGTATGTAAAAGTTGTTGGAAGACTTAGCTATTTGAAATGCTTATGTGGTTGTACATTCTTCTACTTTTGGTCTACAGCTAGATAGAATGCTTGGCCAAGTGATGGTCCGAGGGCTTCTGCAATATGGACATATGCTTTGCATGCAACTGAAAAGAGGAAAGTTACTAATAGTGAAACTTCTCATGCGAAGCAAGACACTCGTGACATAACTAGCTAGGAATCACTAGTAGATGCATATTTAGTGTATGCACATTTAGCAAAGATGTAAAACATGGATGTACTTGCAGAAGAGAAACAAAAGAGGGATGAAGAAAATACAAGGACATCTAAGAGAGTGACAAATAGAAGTGTGGATATACCTAAAAATGATAGTGAAAATTCTCATGCAAAGCAAGGCACTCGTGACATAACTAGCTGGGAATCACTGGTAGATGCATATTTAGTGTATGCATATTTAGCAAAGGTGCAAAATATGTATGTACTTGCAGAAGAGAAACAAAAGAGAGATGAAGACAATACAAGGACATCTAAGAGAGTGACAAAAAGAAGTGTGGATCAACCTAAAAATGCAAATCAGCCACCTCCTGAGCATATTTTGAAAGAGGTTGGGTAGGAGCAAAAATAGGATTGCAAGTAAGAGGGGAAAAAGAAGGACAAATAGCCATGATATAATTTGTAGTCTTTTACAGCCACAAAATGCCTTAGAAGGTCCTGTAGTGGAAGATTCATCCATTGTATATGTAGATTTTCTTAATGCATTTAAAGAGGTTTACAAAGTTCATGTTTTACTTGATGTAGGGACTCAAAGGAAGATTAGTGAAATGTTGGATGCACATGATTTGCAGGAACATTTTTTAGACAATTCATGAGCTAGAGGCTATGTATATAGAGGATCCTGTATATAAAGCTCCACAGTTGGAAACTATTTTGGATGCTTTGTCAAAGGCCTTGATAGGCAATTCAAAGATTCTTCAAGTTATGAAATGCTTCACTATTTTCGATGATGATTAGCATGTGTTGGATGCAAGTGAGGCTTAGTTTATATTTGATGTGGTACAAAATTGTTAGTATAAGCATATCTTCATGTGCTAGACTTTGAAAGAGCAAGTATATTGCTATTATTTGTTGATGGGTGTATTTCGAGCATGTATATGGAGGTTCCACAACCTCTAGTGTATGATGCACACCCAAGGCCTTATGACCCTAGAGGGGGATCAACTCTCCACGTTGCATGTCTATCCATCTGTTGTATCATGAGTCAATGGACTGTAGTAAACTAGATCAGTAGTGTAGGGACAAGAGGTGGAATAGAGGGGGGAAAATGTTTCATCACCTTGTCAAAAGTAAAATGATGGCTATTAGTAGCCATATGCAAATCATTACCAATCAAAACGCAAGGGATGAAGGGGCTATCCGTGGCGATGATTGTCGGGATCCCCAAGGAGAGTAATACTTCTTTAGGTGATAGCCATAAATAAGGGATCTTCAGAGGCATCCACGGCATATCTCTAGACAAAGCCATTAGGGTTGACAACAAGTACCTTGTAGGGTTCCATCCAATGCTATTGGAGCTTTCCTAGGAACTTGCCAAATCTTGAATCATAGGCAAGGACTAGGTCACCTTCATTCAATTCCATATGCTTAATGAAGCCGTTGTGGCTTCCATAAACTGTATGGCCATTCGACGTATTTCTTCCAAACATTCCAAGTGTAAAAGACAACGATGTAGTGAATCAGCATCTCCCAAGAGTTCGGTGATAACCATGTGCAAAGAGGGTAGCTCTAACACAATAGGAAAGACAACTTCTATGTCGTCCACCAACTAGAAAGGTATTTGACTTGTAGCACTCCTTATAAGAGATTTTTTATGCCCAGAGGATCTCTGTAAGTCGATTATCCCAATCAAGATGATATGCAACAATCATCCTTGTCAAGAGTGAACAGAGGATGCGATTGGTAACTTCAATTTAGCAGTTGGCTCTAGGATAGTAGGGTGTGGACTTGTGATAGTATACCTTGTAGAGCTCTATTAGTTCTTCCATAATCTTGTTGAGAAAGTGAGTACCTTTATCATTTGCCAACTCTAAAGGACTGTCAAAGTAAGTGATGATTTTCTCGTACATAATAGGGCCACGTTGTTGTCATCATCGCATTTGAGAGCTTTGGTTTCACACCACTTCATCACATAGTCTATAGACCAAAATGTATCTATTCTAATTCCTTCTGGTTGGTATATCAATGGGACCAATGAAGTTAATGTCCCACTTCTCAAATGGCTTTAGGGGAAGGATGGGTTGTGGTGGCATAGTGCTAGTTTTGGTAGGCTTTCCTATGCATTGAAAAGCATCACAATGTTTGCAATAGCCATATGCATCTTTGTGTAATGTAAGCCACTAATATTCTCGTGGTCGCTTCTCCTCCAAATGGATTTTCATAGCATGCTTTTAGAACTAATATTCTCGTGGTCACTTCTCCTCCAAATGGATTTTCATAGCATGTTTTCAAGCGATTTGAGGGAATCCTGACTAGGTGTCCTAGTGTTTTACCTAGGGGCTTTACCCATCTTTTTGAGCCAATGGAACCATTAGATTTTCCATCTCAGTGTAGAAGATAAAAAGCTAGTGTTTGGTGCTCATTTTTGGTCCACCAAGGAGCTCCAAAAGATCTAATGCTTAGAGATCGCTTTCGATTAGTCCCAGACAAGGACTTTGTTTATCTTCTCATGTTCTATTAATACAGAGTGCTTTAAATCATTGAGATTTGTATTTATATTGTGTAAAGACTTTGGCAGATTTCAATCCCTTGCCTATTCTTTTTCTTCTCTTCTATCTCCTACTCTCTAATCCCCAGTGGATACAACCTTTCAACTAAAACCCCTCTGACATTGGTGAACCTGACCTGAAAGGTCATGAAAGGAAAGAGAGCGCGGGAGAACCTTTAAGCACAATTTCTAGTGATGTTTTGTGGCAGTTAGTGTAGAATATGAACATGCTTATGTAGGTAGTACAACAACAACAAGTGACACTGGCTTCTGCTCAAATAGAAACTATTGTGATGAATGCTCTGTAGACAATAGATCATAAGATGAAGTTTTTTAATGGTAAAAATGTATCAATATATTTGTATATCTATGCTCAAAAGATGGATTTCTTTGGGGTGGCTCAACTTGCATGGAGCCAGTATTTTGTATGGGTCATTGTACATAAATTGAAAGCCTGAGTTACTGAATTGACATGTAAGATGCTAACTGAGTAGCTTTCAAGAAGACACTCATGGAGGAATTTTACATTGAAGATATCAATTTGATTATCTTCAAGACTTTCCAAGAGTGGATTCTACAACCCAATAAGGGTCTTATAACTGGCAAAGTTATTAAGAGAATTTAAAAGTCGGTTTGAGTAGTTAGATCTTGCAAAACAGCAAGCTCTTGCAAGTCAAAAATTTGAATTATTTCTACAAGATGCAAACTTTGAGCTTCAAGAGAAGCTTGACGATTTGTTAGAGGATCAAACTACAAAGACAAGGATTAAAACAAAGTGGAGGCATGTTAAGGAAGCTATTACTACATTGATGAAAAAGCACGGACGAAGAGAAAAATTACATGTATCTAGCTTGCCACTATTATGGACAAAATAGTTGATGTATCCAGTAAGCCACTCACTTTTGTGGCTAACCCTATGCTACACTTGTTGTTTCCACTACTAGAGAAGATGTATTGGTTAAAGGCATACATGATCTTCAGTTGAAGGTCACAAAATTGGATGAGAAAGGACAAGAGGAAAGGGGATGGGCAATACCCTCTAAATGAAGAAAAAGTTGTATATTGTGTGATAGTTTGCAGCATGAAAGGAAGGATTGTGCTACTTATCAGGAGGCCTTAACATGACATGTCATCTTTTGGAAAGATGATAAGATCCGTGCCCAAGAAATGGGATTGCTTCTTGCTTTGAATTTTTGAAAGGGAGGTATGTAAAAGTTGTTGGAAGACTTAGCTATTTGAAATGCTTATGTGGTTGTACATTCTTCTACTTTTGGTCTACAGCTAGATAGAATGCTTGGCCAAGTGATGGTCCGAGGGCTTCTGCAATATGGACATATGCTTTGCATGCAACTGAAAAGAGGAAAGTTACTAATAGTGAAACTTCTCATGCGAAGCAAGACACTCGTGACATAACTAGCTAGGAATCACTAGTAGATGCATATTTAGTGTATGCGCATTTAGCAAAGATGTAAAACATGGATGTACTTGCAGAAGAGAAACAAAAGAGGGATGAAGAAAATACAAGGACATCTAAGAGAGTGACAAATAGAAGTGTGGATCAACCTAAAAATGATAGTGAAAATTCTCATGCAAAGCAAGGCACTCGTGACATAACTAGCTGGGAATCACTGGTAGATGCATATTTATGTTAGTGAAAATGGTAGTGAAAATGGTAGTGAAAATGGTAGTGTGGATCTTGATATACATTGCTATTCATACAATTTCATTTATGTTGGGTTGGCCAATCTGCTTGATTAATGCAAGATATGCTTGATATGATGTTTTTGATTGAGAATACTGGTGAAATATATAGAAAATCTTGAGATAAGAGATGGTACACTAGCAAATCAATTGACCTATGTGGTGACATATATAACAAAGCTTGAGGATAAGAGATAACACATTGGCAAGTCAATTGGCACATATGTGGTGACTTACTAGACCATCCCACTTGCAATTGCATGCAAGTATCAATAGGTGGATAAAGCACGAATGGTTTTTAGCTAGAGAGAGATAATGCAATGAAGGTGTATACGAAAGAGATCCTATTTTTGCTCCTACCCAACCTCTTTCAAAATATGCTCAGGAGGTTCCTAATTTTCATTTTTAGGTTGATCCACACTTATATAATGCCTGCAAATAAGAAAGAGGCTTGATTTGTTGGACCACTATACACATACAATCTATATATGTCATATTCCCTAAATGCATGCATTGATACTTACAACATGGAGGCAAACATTTTGATATTGAAAGACTAGGAAAGTCATGTCATGTTGATCCAAAAACAACCAAAGCTAGCATCTAATCATTTTAATTGTTATTGCGCGTCTGTTTGCACGTGTAATTGGTATTATCTGCGCATATACACATGCAATTACATGCGCTTACAAACGCACTACGCAAATATTTAAAAATTTAAAAAAAGTTGTGGCTTTCTTTTCAAACCAGTGCTTTTCTGTGTTTTCTACAGTTCGAGCTCGACATCACTACTCATGTCTATCTATCACTTCATGAAGACAATGAGGGAAGGAAATAAGAGTAAAAAGAGGACAGGAGGAAAGAAGAGCCAAAGAGTAAAGAACAAGAGCCAAACAACAAGGAAGAGAAGAAGATTCAAGCAACTTTCCAAGGGAAGGGAGAAGGAGGACAAGGAGCTTGCAACCTAGCCGCCACCCGGCTGTCGGAACAAGCAAAGAAGGTGAGTTCTTCTTCTCTCTCTCAATCTTGTTTGCTTTCTCTGTCCGTTTGTCTCTCTCTCTCTCTCTCTTTACATGCTATAGACTGTCATCTATGGAGGTTTTTTGTGTGTTTTTTAACCAAATTTGAAAAAAATGGTCCAACTATGTGCGTCTGTAAGCACGTCCAGATGACAGTGTAGACGCAGGTATAGACGAGAAAATAGACATGCTGACAGACGCACACACAGACGCAGATATAGACACAGCATGTAATATGTTTTATCTACACAGGGTAATATGATTTTTCTTGTGTAGATGTGGAATCTTGGATCTTCCAACACTGATCCTGAGTTAGAACACATGAACAACACCTTAGTGGAGTTTTCTAGAGGTGTTAGTAGCTTTTTTGGAGGTTTTCCAAACAAGGAGCAATTCATGGGGGAGATAACCAATTATCTTGGTTTCCCTCCCACTGTAGAGGAGGTTTTCAGTGTGATATCTGGGACACCTATCACATCTTTGCCTAGCACTGCCGCACAAACACCAAACCTTGGCACACCTCTAGTAATAGGTACTCCACGCACTATGCATACACACAGATCAGCTGATGCATAGGGATCAACTGAAGTACATGGATCGATCGAAGCACGTGCATTTGCAAAAGCACGTGCATCGAGTGAGGTAGAGGGTAGTGCTCGTCGAGGAAGGAGGGAGAATCATGCGGGAGGACGAGGAGGTCGAGGGCTTTGTGGGGGTTGCCTAGGAGGTGGCTCTTGATCACCCTCACCGGGAAATGAGAGAGGTGAGCCTCCACAAATGTACTACTCTGTCACTGATGTTGGTGGTATCTTGCATGACTCTGAGGGGAGGGAAGTGATAGCCTACTTGAGGAGTGTCGTGCATGCCACATACAAAGATTGCATGATTCCCTTCAAGCACCAAAAAAATGGTTTGTGGCAAGAGGTGTTGCGGGTAGTACACAGAAGGTACCCTAATCCCGAGAATTCACGATTCTCAGATGACTGGGGACGGTCAAAGGTGAGAGACGCGCTTCATAACAAGAGGTCTCACCTTATGACGCGCGCCAAGGAGTCACTGAGGAGACAAGAGCAGGGGCGCCCTGGATATGGCCAACCACCCAATTTCTAGTGCAGGGAGTGGAAAGAGGCCAAGAAGAGAGCAACAGAGAAAATGACAAGTCGCCAGCATGCAGAGGCGCAACGTATCCAGATGGCAACCATGGGATCGTCGCATTATGGATCGGGTGGCAGGGAGTCATGGGAGGCTGAGTTTGTAAGTATTATTTGATTTCTTTTTTTAAATTAACTTTTGTAATTTGTTTCACTTCATTATGTAGTGTGTTCTAATACATTGTATGTTCAAATTGTTTTGTAGTATCATATTGTTGGTAGGATGCCTACTCCTAGAGAGGTAGGCTACCATCGAGGTCATAACCGGGCGTCCACTTGGCAGCATTTCTACGAGGAGGGACTCATCACGGAGGAGCAATATAATCGTGCCATGAGGATTCTACAACCAGAAGAGGTATGTTTTATTTTTTACATGAAAAGTATAAGTAACTCTAATTCATTGTTTGTAATGGTATTTATATACCTTAATCCTTTGTGTAGGCGAACCCTGATGCAGTTGAGGATAGCGAAGGGGGACTAGCAGTAGCTATGGCGGCAACGGCATAGGCATAGGCAGTGGTGGTGGTAGCGATGATGATGCCCCTTTTGAGGAGATGTAGAGGAGCCCCATGCATGCATGCCTCCCCTTGGCTTGTAATTTTCATTTTTGATATGTATCACTTTCAGGTAGTGCTTGCGACCATGACCATGCTTTAGGTCACAAGCACTAGAACTCATCATGTAAAAACGTTTCATCTATATATATGAAATTTCGTGTTCTACATACATTGTTTTGTTTTCAGTACAAAAATCTTCGAAATAATCTTTCTCTATTTTCCCTAAGCATACAATTTGATGTTGATTGGGGGGAAAAAAACAAAGAGCATGTTGTCGAAGGGTTTTCGAAAGCAAAGTCGCGACCACAGAGGACTTTGAATAATTTCAGGATAGAAGGTCAATAGTGATGGCCTCCACAAAGGATCATATTTACATTCCAACAACTCTTCACAAGACTGATGAGACAAACAGCTTATTAGCTTAGCAACTCCCTCTTTTACATCAGAGAACTGATGAGACAAACAGCTTATTAACTTAGCAACTCCCTCTTTTACATCAGAGAACTGAACTCTGTTACAACAGCTTGTTCTTTTGATTCAGACAGGTAATTATTGTCTATATTCACGTCCACAGCCTTTGAGAATCCTTTGAAAAGTTCTGAACCCTATAGAAAATCTTCCTTGTGATGGAGGGAACTCCAGTGCTATATGAAATACACTCTTACAAGCAAAATGTGAAGGTTTACGCAGGTCATAATATCTGAGTATCAAGCAGAACTCTCCTTGCTCTTAACATGATTTGAGTAAGAATTTCAAGTGGAAGAATTGAGCATGACTTCCACTGTAAATTGCTAGCACAGAGCCCCCTGTTCAGTCACAGACTCCAGATCCAGAATGTTGCCTCTCTTTCCCTTTCACGTATAGATGCAGGGTGTCAAAAATGTTTCATTTTATTGCTTCTCCTCTCTGTTGCAGACATTCACCTCAGAAACGGAGGACTTTCTGGTCAATAAAGATCTAGTTTTGATAAAATTTCTCAAGAGCAGCATCACGAGCAGCATCACTTCATGGAATTCGAAGCCCATCTGATGCCTCCTTTGCCTCTAAGATTGAACAACTTCTCGATAAGGATTTTTCGATCCAATGCATAGTGTACGTCTATCCTCCAGAGTGCTGCCATGAGCAGCAACAAAGCCACAGTGAAGAAGACAAGGCCTCTTTTGCTCAAGGTATAGGAGCCTTCGTCATCACAGTCGGTCTTTTTCAATGGTAGAGAAGAAGAACTCTACAGAAGATAAGAATGCGTGAATTGCGTGAAATGCGATTAGACCTCCTTCTTCAGCTATCGACCTGGTTTTCAGTTTCCAGAAGGTGTCAGAATGGCATGGCTTCGTCCATGAGGTGAAGGCATTGCGAAGGATGATGTGACCGATCAATCAATCAATCTTCAGTTTTAGCTTAGGTCTCCTGCGTCGTCCTCCTTGAAGCCCAAACTCACACTGGACATTTAATCTCTTCATCTCTCCGTCTTCCCATAACAATCAGCTATCAAGAGAGTAATGTCAGGAAGGTTTTGTGAGGCCGACACATCGACAAACTCTGAGAGGCATTCCCCAAACGTGATTTTCTAAAAAGCGATGGCATATACCAATTCCTTGATGCTGAATTGTTGGGGTAGAGGATCCCATTCGTAGACTATTCTGAAGACCATAAGGACCCCAGAAAAGCCTTTTCGCCTATAATTACCAAGCTTTTTTTTCTTCTGAAAATCTCCTCTGCCCGATATATTGTGCTCAGAAAAGCTGCCCTTTCTTTTCTTTCTTTCCTCCAGCTCTAGTCCTGATGCTCTGCGCCTCCACATATCATTGATCTCAGCAGCACGATTTGCTGAATATACAAAAAGAATTGTACTTTAACCCTGCCCACTCCTTGCTCTATGCCACGAATGGTAGCCTTCAAAAACTGCAAATTAGGCCTGCCGTGCACACTGGGCTTGGCAAGGTAGACATGCACACCTTCCTGGTCTACCTAGATGTGCCTTGAATCCATTTCCTGGATCACTAATGATCTTCGATTTATCTGCATTTGAATTTATTCATTTACTCTGACAATTCAATGAGATTCCTAGAGTTTCATCTTTTGCCCTTTTTCTCAATTGAACTTCAGAGTTCAGTTTTTGTTCAAGTTCCAGAACCCTTCTAACAAGCTGCTGAGCTCATTTCTTCTCTGCCTTGTAATCTGCATGCTGTACTTGGAGACCGCAGCAGGACTGCAGCATCAAGACACATATGCATGTCTAAACTGTATACTTTTAAGGCAAACTTGCCATGATTTAAGTCATCTGCTAGCAGTTTACTGTATGACAGAGGAGCACCAAGAGCTCCAGTTGCATTCTCAGAGGCCAAAACCCAAATCTTTTAGCTATTCACTTGAGCCTTTAGCTTCATCTCTGACTTGGCATACATCTCAATTATGCTGCTTTCAATAGATGTATCTATTTCCAATCCACTCTTTGCCATGTCCAAAGTAAATTTTCACCTTTGTCAATGGCTCCCATGTTACCACATGCCTTCAGCACTGAGGCAAACGTGAAAGCATTCGAAGAAATACAATCGAGTTTCATCCGTCTGAAACATTCTAATGCCTTATGGAAAGGTCAATGTTCTGCATATCCCGCAACGAGTGTTGTCCAGGATACAACATCTTGAGCTAACATCTTAATGAGCACTTCTTATGTATCTGAAACTAACCCCCATTTCTCATACATGTCAACTAAAACATTACAAATAAGTTCCTTCTGCACCAAACCCCTCTTCACTATGTTACCCATGCAGAACAAAAATGTAAACACAACAACTAAATATGTACAAAGTAACAAATGTCACACACACAACATTTTGGTGGATTCCACACCTCGAATGCGCAGCAGTACGACATCCACCCCCTCTAATCATGCGCATCCTCTGGATGGGCCAACTACCCATGATCATTATCGTCAAGATCCACAAATAGATCAATCTCTTCATTGTGCATTTCCGGTATATCAACAAGATTATCTGTCATATCATCTGCCTCTTCTATTGGAGTTTCTTCACGTTGCTCTTCTCTTGCAAATTCTTCCAATGCATAATCCTCATCATCTCTTTTCTTAAAAATCTTGATTCTTTTTCCTACAATAGGCACTCTAAGCACTGTCCCATCCAATTCTGTCAACTCATATGTTGCATTGTCAAAGACATGTCAAACTATGTATGGCCCAAACCATCTTTTCACCATCTTTCGAAGTGCAGTATGCTGATTTTCAAGGTTGCTATCAAAGACTAATACCCAGTCTCCCTCTTCTATTGATCTAGGCCCCAAGCGATGCCTGCTGTCAAACCTGTCCTTATTTCTTAGTCTAGCAACCTTCAACCTATCAATAGCTAGCTGAATATCCTCTGGTCTTCTCTCCAACTGCCGAATTCGAAGAGCTAAGAGCTCCTCTCTCATCAAATCCTCCTGCCAAGTTAAAACTGACCAAGTCAAAGCACAAGTCTCAGTCGGCATAACCGGTTTCTGACCATACATCAACTCTGCGGGCATATATCCTGTGGTAACACTGTGAGTCGTACGATCAGCACACAAAGCAAATGGTAGAAGTCTTGGCCATTCTCCAATCCGTCCTCTGCATGCTTTGGCTAATGTTTTCACTATCGGTGGATGTCCTCTTTCACTCTTCCCATTTCCCTCTGGATTGTATGCTGTGGTTAGAGCCAACTTGATTCCTAGTTGAGAGAAAAACTCCCTAGCTTCATCTGCATCCAATTCACCGCGATCCGCAGTGATCTTACCCACACAGCCATACCTGTAGAAAATTTCTTCCAATAAGAACTTACACACTGCACTAGTGGTCTTCATTCTCAAAGATCTGCCCTCAACATGATTGGTAAAATCCTCTCTAGCCAAAACAATATATCTCATCTGCCATAGACCCATAGGCATAGTAACCAAGTCAACTACCCACTTATAATGAATGCATAGCGGATAGGTCGGATGAAGCTCATCTCGATGACGCACTACCAAATACATATGGCAGTCTCTGCAAGTCTCTACAAAGTGAGAAACATCTCTATACATGCCTTTCCACCAATATTTCTCCTTGATTTTCTCATAAGTAGCCCACACTCCTCTATGACCAGTCCAAGGACTCTCATGAAACTCCCTCATCACCTGTAACTGTGTCTCTCTATCGCAGACAACCCGCAAAGGTAATCCGCCTCTTTTCTTCGGATGCTTCCAAAGAAATCTGTCCTTGAGAAAATAACCATAGGCTTTTTTTCTGATCTTCTTGAACTCTTCATATGTCCATTCATCTCTTTTGCTTAGTGTACTAAGGTACTTGCCAATCTGCAACCAATCTCCAACATAGAGTTCTTCTATGAAAGCCACAATATCATGGACATTGCAAACATGATCAACCATAGCGGCTGAAATTTCTGCATCATCCTCTTCTACAAGTAGTGTCTCCTCATCATCATATCTGGCTCTAGACAGCATAACTGCCACTGGATTATCCTTTCCTGCTATGTGTTTAAATTCTGGATTTAATGACTTGATGTATGCAATCCATCTCAACATAGCTATATCCGGAGTAGAGCAACTCATAATCATACCTATCAATGGCAAGCAATCTGTCTCTACCACAACTGAAGCTCCAATAAAGTACTCCTTGTCACATTTGAGAGCCGTAACAATCCCCAGTAACTCTCTCTTGATTTGCAGATATCTCCTCTGTCTCTCGTTTAGGACTTTCGCCCCAAACCGAATAGCATACCTGTTTCCATTTGCATCATCTTGACCCACAGCCCAATGTATGCCAATTGGACTAGTGTCAACTGTCAATACAATAGGCCTTCCACAATTATAATCCACTTTCCTGAGAGTAGGAGCAATCTGCAATAACTTCTTCAACTTCCGCATGGCTCTAGTGTGGCTCTCATCCCAATAAAATTTCTGCCCCTTTCGAAGCAACTGATATAAACAATTTGCTATGTGTGTAAAATGGGGTATCCAAATCATATAAAACACACAAGCTCCAATGAATCTCCGTACCTCTGAAGTGGTAGAACAATACTCCGTAATCTTGCCTATAGCATCCACCTTCTCAGGTGAGGGTTTCCTGCCATAATACCCACACATATGTCCAACAATGACAACCTCATTTACTCCAAAAACAGATTTTTGCCCTGATAGTGTCAAGCTCACTTCTTCTAACCTGGCCAAAATCTTCTCACAAGCTGAAATATGATCAGCCACAAAGTATCTGCATCCCTGCTCATTTAGACTCTCATTCTTCTCTTCTTCTGCACACCCCTTAATGGGCACATCATCCAAGAAAGGCATGGTAAGCTAAGGTATATAATCACGAAGGACCTTATGCATGGCATTCATCATATGCGCAACAGAATTAGTGGCACCTTGAGGCAAGTTACACATCCTGACAATCCCAATAGGAGTTCTCATAGTGGTTATGTCCCTGCTTTCCAAAGCCAGCTGAAACTGATCATATCCCGGATACAAATCACCTAAAGAATAGATGGCACGCCTAGCAAATGCTTCTGCAAACTCATCCATAATTGGACCTATACCACATTCCTGATAGTAACTCTGTTTACTGGCTGCATGTCCTGTATAAATCGGAGAGTACCATTCTTCTTTGGAACCGTAAACCACCTATTTGAGTATGGTGCAAATGAAGGCTCTAGGATTCCCATTCTGATTTTCTCATTCAACAAGTCAATCAGCTTTGGCAGGTGTGCCTTAGGCACTGGAATAGGTCGGAGGTTCCATGGAATATGAGGAATAGTAAAGATGACCATAGGAGCAACAATATCCGGATTCATACATCCAATCTCATGCGGGAAAAAAGTAAACCCCCTTCCATGTCGCTCAAGCATCTCCTGAAAGCATTGCTTCTTTGTAGGTAGCAAGAAATCACCATTTCCAATTTTCAATTCAGCAAGAGTCTCTGCTGAAAATTTATGGCCTATATGCTTCGGATTCCTCAAAATTGGCTGTTTAGCAGCCCTCTCTATTTGCTTATCACTGTCAGGTGGAAGCGGTACAGCTATCGGCTTCACCTTCTTATCCTCCACAGTTTTGTATTTCGTGTCAACCCTGGCTTCATTATGATCCTTTGCATTACTGAAATCTTGCTGTAAATCAGCAATTCTGCACTCTAGTGGGGCTGAATATTCTCAGCCCTCTGCTCTATGGACTGCATAGGAACAGCCTTAAACTCTAGATGCTGAAATATTTCAGCAATAAACTCTGTTGGCTGAAATTTTTCAACCCTCTGTGTCTCTGTAAGCTGATAATAATCAGCCGAAAACTCTGTTTGCTGAATTTCTTCAGCACTCAATACTTTTTGCTGAGTCACCTCAGCCTTTGACTCTATTTGTAACACAAAATCTGCAATTTCATGAAACATGTCCAGGGATTGCACTAATACATTACTGTGACGACTCTGCATATCAGTTTTCAGCATATTTTCCATCTCTGTCATCGTATCTGCACAAATCATACTGTCATACATCCCATCTATATGCTCATCATCCTCTAAAATTCCTACATTTTTCAAATTTTTCTCCTTCCTGCATATGTACTGCCTGGCAACTCTAGGCAACTTAGAAGTCTTCTGATAACTCATTGAACTGTTTGCTGAAATTCCAACAAAATTGGAGGAGAAAACATTGCTGCCAGGAGGCGAGAACTCCAATCTCCTCTGCTCTGTACCACCGTCGTCTCGTGAAACAGCGGTACCTAATGAAAACCCGAATCTCTCACAGTGGGCAAAGGTGCATCTCTAAGAGTATCCCTGTTTCTAACATGGTTCACACACACAGTCATAAACTGAACTGCTCTCATACTATCTTTACTGTGAATCCGTGCATAAGTAGATCCATCATCCATTACCTTTGTTTCCATGTGCATCTCTGTGATGAATGGCTGTCCAAGAATTATGGGATAAGAGCATGAATCCTGCACAAAGAAATGGAAATCCTCCTCTACATCTCCAATAGAAACCCTGACACTGGGACAGGCAGCATACAAATCACATGTAGTGTTGTTGGCGGCTCTCATACGCCACCCATGCTCTACATCCATAGGCCATCTGTTACTTTCATAAACTCCACGAACTATGAGATTAATCTCTGAACCATGATCCACCAAAGCAACATAAGGCACCTGTTTCTCTCCAATTTTTACCATCGTTTCTATAGTTGCCCTAGCCCAATGACTCCGCGAAAAGTGACTACGCGGTATCAAGACAGGCTCATCAGTTTCAGCATAATGCATAGGCTGAACCCTCTTCTCTATCTGTGGAAAAACAAAAGCATTCTCAACCATAACCTCATCCTCATCCTCATCCAACTCCCCAATCAAAACTCCTTGTGTATCAGTAGTAGGCAATGCATGTCTTTTCCTCTTCAGGACCTCTTGGAACTGATCTTGAAACTCTCTTTTCGAGATGCCCAAAACCTCAGAAATAGTAAAAGTCACCTCACTGCCAAGTATCTTGTCATTAAAGATTTTCTTCATGTCTGTAGATGTCTCAATATCAAACATCAATCTAAACCCTGGCTGCTTTCTCTCTCTAGGCTCTTGCCTCTTTTCTCTCTTTTGAGCATCTTCCATCTGTCGTTCTGGCCCTGGTCTCAAAGACGGTCCTGCAGTAGGTGGAGTAACAAACTCACCCCCTCTAGTCTTTTTAGCTGCACTTGGATTTTCTTCATCCCTCTTATGCTTCTCCTCAACAAGTACATCTGCTCCCTGAGACTTAGCCAAGTAGACATAAATAGTATACCTGTCAACACGCGAATCCCAACCTGTCTCAGATCTGATGCTAGAGCCTGCACTAGTCAAAACAGTTTGCTAAATTTTTCCCTTGTTTGCCGTCTCCATAGCATAAGTCCATAATGCTGACTGATTCTCTGATCCTTTCTCAATCTGGACTCCATATGCAGAAGCATCTCCTCTACCTGCCACATAAGAAGTACGCGTAGCCATGTCATCCACTAACTTCTTCATTCCTCCTTTTCCAAAGTTGGTAGCAAGTGGAGCTCCTGTTTCAATCAACCAAATCTTACCATCTTGTCCCCAAAATACCAAATTCTTCCTCCTTGCATCCTGTAAAGATTCACAATCCCTGCAATGCTAATGGTCCGTACTATCGCACCAAATACATCTTCGATCTCTCCTAGGTGCACTAGGAGCACTCCTAGGTGCAGTAGGAGCATAGAAGAAATAGTAGGCGCAATTGAAGCAAACTGCTCTTTCAATTTTCCCACCAACTCCACTTTAACTGACTCTAGTGTCAAATCCGTTATGCCTTTGATTATGTCATCAAGAGAGGAAGGCACCGACGGAGTGGATGGTTTTGGAGCAGAAGGAGCTGGCATCGATCGTGGAACAGGAGGAACAGGAGGAGTAGAAACAGTAGGCACTGGCATAGGCCAAGAAACTGGCTAAGGAGGAGAAGAAATAACAGGGATAGAAGCAGGCATAGGAGCAGAAGACGGCGTCAATGTCATAGAACCATTCTGTAGGCGGGTCTTCCATATCCTCCTCTTGGTCAAAGTCAAGACTGCATCCTGGGCATCTTGCCAATCCGTTTTAAGACCCATAGGCTTCGTGCGATCTTCAAGAAGCTCTCCTAATTCTTCCTGAAGAGCAGGATCTGCAGCTTGCAAGAAAAGCTCAACTTTCCCAACATCCAATGCTCTTTGTTCAATGGCATCAAGCTGACTATACCTCTCTTCAAATTCTCGAATCAACTCTGAAGCAGCTAGACCTTTGTTTGGCATGTAGACCCACTCTCGGAATGACCGCCGTGTAGCCATCCCAAAGTCCTCAAGGAAATACTCTTCTTTCAGGGCCTTCTTAAAATCTTGCCAATGTGAATTTTGAATAAAAAGATCAGTCACTTTTGCCCTCAAGGCGGGTGTGACAAAACGAAGGAAATACTTACTCATAAGTCCAGCTGGAACTCCAAAAAACCCCATCTTGATCTACCAATTCCTTGATGCTGAATTGCTGGGGTAGAGGATCCCATTCGTAGACTATTCTGAAGACCATAAGGACTCCAGAAAAGCCTTTTCGCCTATAATTACCAGGCTTTTTTTTCTTTTGAAAATCTCCTTTGCCCGATATATTGTGCTCAGAAAAGCTGCCCTTTCTTTTCTTTCTTTCCTCCAGCTCTAGTCCTAATGCTCTGCGCCTCCACATATCACTGATCTCAGCAGCACGATTTGCTGAATATACAAAAAGAATTGTACTTTAACCCTGCCCACTCCTTGCTCTATGCCACGAACGGTAGCCTTCAAAAACTGCGAATTAGGCATGTCGTGCACACTGGGCTTGGCAAGGTAGACATGCACACCTTCCTGGTCTACCTGGATGTGCCTTGAATCCATTTCCTGGATCACTAATGATCTCCGATTTATCTGCATTTGAATTTATTCATTTACTCTGACAATTCAATGAGATTCCTAGAGTTTCATCTTCTGCCCTTTTTCTCAATTGAACTTCAGAGTTCAGTTTATGTTCAAGTTCCAGAACCCTTCTAACAAGCTGCTGAGCTCGTTTCTTCTCTGCCTTGTAATCTGCACGCTGTACTTGGAGACCGCAACAGGACTGCAGCATCAAGACACATAAGCATGTCTAAACTATATACTTTTAAGGCAAACTTGCCATGATTTAAGTCATCTGCTAGCAGTTTAGTGTATGACAGAGGAGCACCAAGAGTTCTAGTTGCATTCTCAGAGGCCAAAACCCAAATCTTTTAGCTGTTCACTTGAACCTTTAGCTTCATCTCTGACTTGGCATACATCTCAATTATGCTGCTTTCAATAGATGTATCTATTTCCAATCCACTCTTTGCCATGTCCAAAGTAAATTTTCACCTTTGTCAATGGCTCCCATGTTACCACATGCCTTCAGCACTGAGGCAAACGTGAAAGCATTCGGAGAAATACAATCGAGTTTCATCCGTCTGAAACATTCTAATGCCTTATGGAAAGGTCAATGTTCTGCATATCCCACAACCAGTGTTGTCCAGGATACAACATCTTGAGCTAACATCTTAATGAGCACTTCTTATGTATCTGAAACTAACCCCCATTTCTCATACATGTCAACTAAAACATTACAAATAAGTTCCTTCTACACCAAACCCCTCTATGTTACCCATGCAAAACAAAAATGTAAACACAACAACTAAATATGTACAAAGTAACAAATGTCACACACACAACATTTTGGTGGATTCCACACCTCGGATGCGCAGCATTACAACAATGTGGCTTGCAAAGCCACATGCTCTCTGGTTTTTTTTTTCATACCTCTGTTTTGTGTGTCTATCAGCGCATCTATTCTCGTCAAAAACTTGCAGAGTAAACGCTTTTTTAGACGCATAGATACACGCGTGTATAGACGCACAATATGAATATATCCACTTTTTTATAAATATGATTATATATTTACGTAGCGTGTCAATACACGCGTCTATATGCCCGTCTATATGGGCGTGTAACTCTGACTATAAGAGCGCTTTTAGATGCGAAATTTTAGACACAGCAGTAGACGTGGTAATAAATGTGCCCGACATTTTTTATCACAGTTCAAATATTGCGTCTACAAGCGTGTCTATGGAGCCTTTTTGTTGTAGTGATTTGGGCATTTGATATTGCAAATCATGGTACTAGTTGGCTCCTTGTCATGACTACCTAGTTGTCATTTTCATATTCGCTTGTGTGGCTTGCAAGGTAGACAAAAATTTCTAACTCCTTAGTGCCAAAAACAAGATTTTGAACAATTTCCTCCCTTCACCTTTACATCTATCATTTTACAAGTCTATCATCAAAATTGAATATTGAAAAGTGAAATTTTATTTTTAGAAAAACTACTTCTCTTTTAAGGAAAACCAAGACTTATGTGGTAAAGATTGGAAATCAAGTAGATAAAATGTGCACACCACTCACTCTCCCATTAGTCGATCTCAATCTTGCATGATTAAAAAAGTGATTAATCGTTGAGCTAAAGGGTCCTTTTTGAGCATTTGGACCTTCCTATCTTGTACTAATTTAGTGTTTGAATTTTTTTGGAAGCCTCTCAACCAATAAAGACCAACCTACTATAGGAAAGATCCTCTAACCACCTGCTTCCCTTAGGGAGCATTGTTAGTTTTCTAGTTATCCTAACACAATTTAGTTTGATATATAAAAATAGCTTTATTAATTAATCTATTAAATAGTGTTCCTTCATGTAAGTTAAGAATCTATTAAATAGTGTTCCTTCATGTAAGTTAAGAATAACTATAAATACAAGGAAAATTAGTCCTTTTGAGAAAAAAAATTATTCAAATGTATTATCATTATTATTATTCTAGTAAGTGTTCCATTCCATATCAAAACTTTACTTGAAGGCTAAAATAAATCCACCAAGTCTACCCTCAACTAGCATCAAGACCTTTCAAGAGATCCATCAAATGCATGGGAACTAAGCTAGTTCTAGCATGCTCAAGCAATTATGGTCAAAGCCATCATGGCTCCTTGGTGCCTCCTAGCATATGACAAGTCCCTAAGGAGAGACCTCTCGTGTTTGGTGCTAGTCCTAGCAATCTAGAGTGGCACTCCAACTCCCTAGGTGTGAAAAGTTAGACCAACTACCTCTAGGGAAGTTCTAGTATGCACATCAAAGAATTTGACCTATTCGATAAATTTATCCTTAGAATCTGCAACAATACAAACATTTCTTACAATACGACAAACTATACAGTCAAGTACACTTGTGCATGAGTACTCGTCTAAGCCCTAAGCTTATAAGAATAGGTTTTTCTTGATTTTAAATTATGGTTCCTAGTCTTGGCACTTGGTTTTTACCGATGAGATGCCTTTCATTGGGCTATGTCATTCCCAATCTAAGAGGATGATGCTTCTATCTTGGGTATCGAAGATTTTCCTTTTTAGAAAGATCAAAGTTATATGTATTTTTCCACATCATCAAGGTTTATATATCTATCCAAGAATTAAATACTCATTGAGACACATTTGCTAGATAATTTTCTAGAAAAATGGTTTCCTAAACCTTGCTAGCACAATAGGTTAACCTTTCCCCACCAACAAATCTTTATAGAATAATTAGGTGTTCCTAACTATCAAAACTTCCTTAAAGTTCTTTTAAAAATATAAGTTAACTTTGATACTCGACAAAGGAATAGTTTTGTTTATTGGGGTAAAAGGCCTCTAGGCCTACCTGTGTACACTGTGATCGCACATTCTTTATTCATATATAATATGATAGTGCAATAAGGCTGTTAGTTCAGTTGGATAGCACCTACATTGTGTGTGCTCTTCTCTCCCACATCTTCCTCTTCTCCTTCTCCACTGCCATTGCATCCCCTTCAACTGGTATCAGAGGTTTGGCCTAGGCATTACTTCAGCCTGGATTGAAGACCTAGAGCTTGGAACTTCAATGTCAGTCATGGCTTCTTCCCCCCGAGGTAAGATTTCATCTCCCACCTCTCCTCGGCCCTCATAGGCTCTTTGGAGGTGTTCCTTGGCTTCATTGGGCACCTTGTATGCCACCATTTGCCCCCTTATCCTCAGCATAACCAGCAAGCCCCACAATAGCAACTCACGTTTTTTTGTGCCTGTTTCATAATCAGGCTCAAAAATCCCATTTTTTCTCACATCTCAAGCATCCAAAACCCAATTTAGGCAAGGTAAGAGTCTAACTGGGGGTTTTGGCATGCTTGAACGCAATGATGATGTCAGATCTGCCAAATTCTGATCACAAAATTTTTTGTAACAAATCTAAGTTGACTTACAGCAAGAAAATGTCATACTCTTAGCTTATATAATGCTCCGAAGGCTTGGTATTTGATGCCCAAATGCTTAGGGGATATTTGCCCAATGTTTTGAGATGATTTGGGACTTGGTTTGAGCTTCCATTGCTCGATTTATGCAGGAATTTACTGTTGTATATTGTTTGGGCAGCAAGGTTTTATCAGGGACGGCTTATGCATAATGCTCTTTGTTGACATTCGGGTGTTCTGTTGGATGTATTGATGCTTGATCATCTTGGTTTATCCCCGGATATGCTATTTGAGAGCTATTGAGCCTTGATTTGGATGCGGACACTTTGTTCTTGGTTGGGATTTATGCTACCTTGGTTTACAGGTTATTTTACCTCCAGTTTGGCTATGCCTATGGTCTATGGGTGCTCCCGACTACTCGAGATGATATGCTAATGTATTTGGATGATGCCACTTTGATGTTTATGCTCTTGGATGCTTCTTGAGCAAAAAGTAGAGCTCAATTCTTGGTTCACTATAATTTTCTTTGTAGTTGGCATTTCACTTGACAAGGTTTATGCCCCGTGCTACCCATTATGGGACTAATGTCTGATGTGGATGCTTTTGGGTTTGGTTGCAGTATGGCAAATGTTTGGGCTTGAATCTACTTGCATTTGAGAATTTTGTGGAGCAGTTTGCATTTTCTTGGCTTATCACTTATGCAGCTTGGATGCTACTTGACTCTTAATGCCCCGATTATGGATCTTGGATTTACTTGGATGCAGATACATGTTTAAGTAGTGCTTGCTCCATTGTCTTGGCAATTGGTTATTGAGCTTTAATTGCTCATGGATGCTTGATTCTTTGCAGGTTACTCCTTGATCAGTGGACTTCTTGATAGTGCTTGGGTTTAGCAGTTATGGCTTTGTTGCTTCTGTGTTGCCTAGCTTCTATGCTAGTTGGGTTGGTTTTGCCCATACATGTCAGAGAGCAGTTGCTCTTGATGCTTACCCAGCTATGCACTTTGTCTACTATCATGTACTTTACAGAGCCACTTATTTGGATGTTGTTGTACAGATACTTGGGCTTCTCCTAGAGCTTGACCATTGCAGGATCTTATGTCACTTACCAATCTTGCATTGACTTGGATGCTACTATGTGGTCTAATGTACTGCAGAGTCATGTTTGCCATTATGGTTATGGGCTGATTTTCATGGCTAAATACCATCTGCTCCTATGACAAATGTCTTATGCTTTACCGTACTGTGGTTGGTTATGTCATGCAGTTGGCTACGACTCTTCTTCATGTGGGAGCTTTTGCATCCTTGGTTGATGCCTTTATGTCCTCCCGTCTGTATAGGTTTCATGAGCCTTTGCAGCATGCTTCTACCACTGATGTACTTGCAAATGATTGTCTTTATGAGCAAGTTCCCTCCATTGGGATAGCCCTTGACTGCTTGAGCTCCATGGATACTATGGATAGCCCTATTCATGATGACTTGGATTCCTTGTCGTCTTCTACAGGTTCTTCTACTTTAGATATTGTTTATTTCCATTGTGGGAAGCTTGGGCATGTTCGAAGAAAATGCTTTAGACAGATTAGAGAGCAATAGAGACAGAGACGGACTCGAGATGAGTAGAGAGTCAGAGATACAGCAGATACAGCAGGTGTTACCACTCTTACTAGTGGTGAGGTACATGCAATTACCCATGATGATGCGGTTGAGCATGTACTCCTATCATCTTGTTTCCCTATAGCTTACTTGCTTAGTGATCAAGCCTATGTGTTTGATTGGCTTTTGGACTCTATGGCATCTTATCATGTTACCCCTCATAGAGCATGGTTCTCTTCTTACACGGATGTTGACGGATGTATTGATTTGGGCCTTGAGCAGTCTTATGCTATTGTTGGTACAAGTGATATACACCTAGCTTTGCCTAATGGGACTTTTCTTATACTCAGGGATGTTTTACATGTTCCCATGCTCAGTAAGAGCTTGATTTCTGTCAGTCAGTTGCATAATGCAGGATATACTATTTCTCTTCAAGATAGGTCATGGAAGATCTGTCGTGGTTGCTTGGTTTTGGTCAAAGGTTCTAGATTTGGTTCTCATTACCCAGTGCATGTCTCTCATGTGGGAGATTCTATGATTACAGTTATTCGGATACCACATGCATTGTTATGGCATTATCGCCTAGGCCATATGCACCATCATAGAAAGATAGAGATCTTGTCTCGTTTAGACTCATTGTTGCCTCCTATGTCACTTATAGATCTTGATGCTTGCCCTAATCGTACTCTTGGTCCTTGCAGAGCCCCCTTGGCTTATGGCCATCGTATGAGGCATGCTCCTCTAGATCTTGTCCATTGTGCAATATATGGACCTATGCCTTCCCAATCACTTGGTGGAGCATCGTACTTTGTGACCTTTGTTGATCATGCTACCCACCGTGTTTGGGCTTTTCCCTTGGTGCAGATTGAGGATGCTGCAGTTATGCTTGACAGGTTTATGGATTCTGCTAGTAGCAGGCCTAGGTGCTTGCAAATGGATTATGAGAGTCATGCTCTCACCCAGCTTTCGGGCCTCTTGTTAGCAGTATGGCACTGATTTCTTATGCCCACAGTATTATGGGATTGCTCATGGCATGTGCCTGACCTTACAGGCAAAGGTTGCTTCTATGCTTACCACAGATGGGTTGTCTTATGGCTTTTATATTGAGGCCCTTATGATGGCAGTCTATTTGGTTAATCAGACACCGTGCTTGACCTTGGATGGTATTACACCCCATGAGGCATGGAGTGGCATGCAGCCCTCCTATGATTACTTGAGGATGTTTGGCTGCCAGGCATTTGTACGTATGCCATATGAGCCTATGTCACATAGATGTATCCTCCTTGGTTATGGAGATGGTGACTTTAAGGCCTACAGATTATGGGATTTGGATGCCCACAGCAGGTCATATGCAGCCATCATGCTATCTTCTATGAGACATGGACACCTCTCAGGCCTCTTGATGAGCATTCAGTATGCTTTATGGCTGATTTTACCGTAGCTATAGTGCCATTACAGCAAGCTATTTATGCTGAAAATGAGGCACTTATTGGCCCAAATGACATAGCTATGCATAGCAGTTAGGGTCAGGATGTTGGTGGTCAGTTGCTAGACCCCTTGCAGGCTCATGAGAACTGTTTTCTTGTAGTTTTGCAGGTTGGACAGCCAGCCATATGCCAGTCTTCCGCTTCGCCGAGGCCACATGTAGTCTTGAGACCCCATTGGATGAGTGTCTGGGATGTTGGCTCTCTTTCAGTGATTGACTATGGAGAGTTTGACTACTCTCCACTGTCTTGTATGCACTACGGTGATGCTATGTGTGACTCTGATGCTTTACAGCCATGCACTGATGAGTTGTGCTTGCTTCATGAGAAGCATTCTTGGATTGCTCCATTGTATGGAGCTGCGGGATCGCTTATCTCCTGGATCTCATGGTCTCAGGGGATGCTTGACTCTTCTTCTGCAGAGGTTCCTGACACTTCTTGCACAGCTCGCTTTCCAATTGGGCATTGGGTGAGATGTCATGATTCCTCACCTTGTCTTTTTTTCTTTTCTTTTCTTTGTTTTCACTCCCCAGTCACATTGGCCTTTTAGTGGGAGGTTGTTGGGGTAAAAGGCCTCTCGGCCTGCCCGTGTACACTATGACTATCCATTCTTTATTCATATATAATATGATAGTGCAATAAGGTTGTCAATTCAGTTGGATAGCACCTACATTGTGCGTGCTCTTCTCTCTTGCATCTTCCTCTTCTCCTTCTCCATTGCCATTGCATCCCCTTCATTGTCATTAAGTAGTCTTGATCTATGTTACTACCATTATATATCTAATATTTCTATTATTATTACATCAAAATACTTTCTAAAATTCAAGGTAAATACCTAGGATTGAGTTGGCATGACAGGGATATCTCTTGTATATGGTACCTCTCATCCAGCTCTAATGCTCATTTTCTTTGGGGCTATCTTACTAGCACATGAACTCCTCAAGGGCATCTTTTTTCCCACTTCCCCTTTGATCTTTGTTAAATTTGCACTTCCTCAAAAAATCAAGGCTCCTCTATTTAGGAGGATGAGCTTTAAAAAAGTATAGGATTGCTTTGCGTAGAGAGAAATTTTCGACTTATAAGAGTAGGCTTAGTAGCAAAATAAGAGGAAATATACAATATCTTTATGGAGAAGGTGGGTATAAGAGTTGACTTGATCTTGAGATAGGTGGATGGAGTGAAACATGGCAAGGGAAAATGTGAAGGGGAAGATGTGGTGAAGGTCTCTCTCTCTCTCTCTCTCTCTCTCTCTCTCTCTCTCTCTCTCTCTCTCTCTCTCTCTCTCTCTCTCTCTCTCTCTCTCTCTCTCTCTCTCTCTCTCTCTCTCTCTCTCTCTCTCTCTCTCTCTCTCTCTCTCTCTCTCTCTCTCTCTCTCTCTCTCTCTCTCTCATTTTTCAAATAACTATCTCTCTCTTTATCTTACTCTCCCTCTATCTCATACTCTCTCCCTCTATGTTACTCTCTTACTCTATATCTCAAACTAGACCTCTCTCTCTCTCTCTCTCTCTCTCTCTCTCTCTCTCTCTCTCTCTCTCTCTCTCTCTCTCTCTCTCTCTCTCTCTCTCTCTCTCTCTCTCTCTCTCTCTCTCTCTCTCTCTCTCTCTCTCTCTCTCTCTCTCTCTCTCTCTCTCTCTCTCTCTCTCTCTCTCTCTCTCTCTCTCTTTTGTGTGTGTGTGTGTGTGTGTAAGAACATATTAATAACACCTAGGCAGCATAATCCTTAGAGGCTTGTGGCTTATATATCCTTGGCTTATCCCATGACTCTACATGCTTTCAAGATACATGTTTGTGCTTTTCTCTAGCTAGAATAATCAAAATTGATCAACATGATCACCATCTTTGAGGATTTTGAGTGTTTCTTTGGGACTAATAATGATCTAGATCAATGTACATTTTCTCTCCAACATGATGACAATAATGATGATGATACAAGATGGCATACATTATGGCAATGATACAATGGCTGTTTAAAAGCTTTAAGATTTTAGTCTCAAGAAAATAAATGTGTTAAGGTTACTACATCCTCTACCCTTACAACAATCCAGATGCCCTCATCCCGAGAGAAATTGGGGATATTGTTTAGATAAAGCTTCCTTATTGATCCAAGTGGCATCTTCTTCAAAGTAGTCCCTCCAATGGATGAGGTATTCCTATAAAGTTCTACTTCTAAGGACTCGTTGCTTTACATCAAGTATTCTCTCAAGCTGGAACTCAAGGACTCCTTCACTTAGCATCAAAATCTATTGATGATCTAGTACATGATCAGGATTGGGTATATAGGCATTCAACAAAATGACATGAAAAACATTATGGATCTTTAAGTGTCCTAGAAGTTGTAATTGTATGAATTGGTCCCTAGGCACTCAAGGATATTTGTAAGATTCACAATATCTTGGATTTAGTTTCTTAAATTTGTCCAATGATAATGAGCTTTTGTTTGGGTGGACATAGAGAAACACCATGTCTCCTTCATTGAAGATCCACTCTTCTCTTCCAAGATCAGCATAGGCTCTTTGGTAATCCTTAACCACTTCAATATGTCCTTAACTTGTTCATTGATCTCCTCTAGCATCTTCTTAAAGGCTTGTACCTTTTGTGTTGGATCAAAGAAGTTGAGCAGGATAAGACAATATTGTCCATACAAGGTGTGGAATAGAGTCATTTTAATGCTTTGGTGGTAAGAGACATTGTTAAAAATTTCACCAAAGGTAGATATTGTATCCACCACTTAGACTCTTCACAACTATATACTCTTATGATACCTTCTATGACCTAATTGACTCACTTAGTTTGATCATTGATTTGTGGATGATATGCCATACTAAAGCAACCTTGTGTAATAATAGCTTCAAATATACACTTTCAAAATTGAGAAGTAATGAGAGAATCTCAATCACTAATGATTCTTCTAGACAACCTATGAAACTTAAAAACTTCCTTGACAAATAACCTTGCAATGTCTGAAGCCTTGCAGTTTGTGTTGATGGGAATGAGATAAGTAACCTTTGTTAGCATATCCACAATTACTAAGTTAGAGTTGTATCCTCCTTGGGTTGAATGCAACCTTGCAATGAGATCCATGCTAATTAATTCCCACTTCATATTAGTAGTGTCAAGAGGTTAAAGCTTGCTTGGCATTTTAGCACACTCTAATTTCACCCTTTGGTAGGTTAGACATTCAATTACATGCTTAAGTATATTTCCTCTAAGCTTTTCCCAATGTTTTCTTTTTCTAATTGCATTGAGTATCTTAGCTTAGCCAAGATGTCATGAAAATGGAGAGTCATACACTTCCCAGAGCACCTTCTTTCTTAGTTTGTGGCTAGAACATATTCATAGTCTTTTTTGAAAGTACAAAAGCTCTTTTCAATGGCACTCTCAATACTTAAGTTGCAACTTAGAATCTTGATTCTTAAGTTGGACATCCCTTCGTAATTGTTGATACTTAGGATCCTTTTCAACTTCTTCCTTTCTCATTTGGATGATGAGGTTACTTGGAATTGAGACAATAGCAACTAATGTTTCTACCCTTGAGGAGTCTTATATAACGGTAGCATTGAGAAACACCTTGTGTCTTAATGCATCTACAACTACATTCTCCTTACTTGCATATATTTAATCTTGAAATTTTTCTCCTTTAGGACATCAAACCACCTTCATTTTCTTAAGTTTAGATCCCTGGCTGTGTAAAAATCCATTCGAGCCTTTTCTTATCTATTACCAAGGTGACTATTTTAGCAAGTAATGTCTCCACAACTTGAGAGGGTGGATCATAGCCATAAATCTACGTTGTGATGGGTAGCATAGTATCTCTCACAACTCTTTAGCTTCCTTGTAGAATTAGCAACTAGATATTGGTCTTGCATAAGAATGTAACCCAATGTAAGAGATATCATATCTATCATAATCTTAAAATCCTGGTTAGGTCATGAAGCTGCAGAATGGGAGTAATTACTAAACTCTATATGAGTTTTTCAAAGCTAAAGTTCTCAACTCGAGTCCATACTATATAGGTCTATTTAGTATTCACATTATTGACACAATGGTTCAGAGGCCTAGGTTGCTAATTGCCTTGTTGGAGAGGACCCAACCAAGTAGTGGCTAAGTGACCCGACTTCCCATATATATCGCATTTGACATTAGGACAATTACAAGAAAAATGATATCCATTGCACCACTTACAAGTGAATCATGATGGGTGCACATCATCGGGATTTCTAGTACCCATCATATTTTGCTAGCATTCTAAAAAAATAATATCTACGACAATCTAGCAATATTACTCAGTGATCATATTTATATAATATTTCATCATATATTTTACTTCTGCTACAATGTTTCATACACAGAGGACTCATAAGTAGTGGCTTGAGGAGCTACCCCTCCCCCCACTAGGTTGCACAACTTGCAAAGTGGGTGCTACCTATACTGACCCTTGGTTGCACAACTTGCAAAGTGGGTGCTACCTATACTGACCCTTGGTTTATGAAAGGAGCTCTTTGGCTAGCTATTGGCTTAATGACATTTTGAGGAGCTAGGAACAAAGACACACTCGCATCATACTTTCTCTACTATTCATGTTGGTCACAAGGGTATTGATCACACCTTAGTCTCCACTAACCAATCCCAAATTATTTCCAAGACTAAGGCTCAAATTTAGATTTTCTCTCGATGCATAGGAGGCTGATTCTAAGTGGGACTCTACTTCCTCTATTTGGGTTGTAGTAGTATCTATATCTGCTACAGGGACACTACTCAATTGCACTTAGATATTAAAGTCCAATCCATGCGATAAATATTACAGTTGGGCAATATGTAGGATAAGGATAGAGGCTTGCAATTTGCAAAAGACCTATTTCATCTTCTTGGTATATGTTCACGCATTTTCATGGGGCTCTTGATGTGTCACATTTAGCAAACGTAGCCAATATTTTCCACCTCTCTCAGGGGAAAATTCTCTTTCAAAGGTTGCATAAAATAAATTGATTGTGGTTCTAGTATACTAACTTTTGAGACGTGATACCACATTGTAGCCCTCCCTTCTAGGGTCATGTTAAAGAATATCATTGGTGGATGTCCCTTGTCTTGAATTTGGCAATTGAACATTATTTCTTGAAACTCACTTATGTGAAGCTCTGCATCCTCCTCTACTAACCCATTAAACATGGATAGAGGGAAACCTAAAGCTACCAAATCCAGCGTTCATATAAGAATTGCAATAGGTTGCACCATAATGATAACCAAATTTTCTACAAGAGTTTGTAATGGTGTGTCTGCAACCCCACTCGAATTGGATTGACTTACTAGGAGAAGGGGAGCACTAGAGCTTCCTCCTCCTCCTAGTTGACTATTTGTGGTACTAGGGTCACTAAGGCCTCTCTCTCGTAGGGGTAACCAATTGCTACATTGAGGGGAATACCTCCTGAGGATTTCAGCCCACTATCTAGTCTTGTTTTTGGTTCTCGACTTGATAGTGTTTATCAAGAAATAATGTGTCTATCTCGATACTCTTTGGCATGAACTAATTGACTAGTCCCCAATTAGCCAAGGCTGAGGGATCACCACTTATTGGCAACTCTTGACAAACATGCTACACATCAAGACCAAAAATGGGCCTGATACTAGCTCTAGGGCTCTAGCCGACGTGCCTCCTATACTCACCCAAACAACCCCATGGCTTGCGGCCAGGAGCATATAGACACCATGAATAGATTTATCAAAAGAACATGTTTGTAGATACAATTTCTAGATTGTAGTCCAATGTAATGCCCTTTCCAACTCCAAGCAAAGGGAGTATCCAAACGTATAGGTGGCTAGCACCTCGTAACACAAACAAAGGGAGCACCCCCTACCTTATCGTTGTGGCCGCACTATGGCTCTCATATACCCTAGGGAGGTTGGCCCCAGGATGCGTCATCTCAACATATAATACATATGCACAAAGTCCACTCTTCACAATATTCTTTCGAGAGATAGTATATTCCTCACTAAATTAGTCCCTAAGGAAATGATTATACTAAATCTACAGTATAGAGAGCCTCGCACGCATCGTGAGTCAATAGTTTGAAACCAAGTACTATGCATCTAGGAGGTAGTTTTCTTTATTGCCATATCAATGCAATGCAATGCAAAGTGGATGAATTTGAGTGTGCAAATATTTTACTTAAATGAAATCGGTACTGTGAATGTAAAACATTCTTCTCATGATTTTCTTTCACTTTGTTGCGATGATAAGGCAATGTGCCAGACTACTCCATGCCATTGTATCTCTTAATACTTAAAATAATATTGAAACCTATATGAAAAATGTAGCAAACAAAGTAGATTTTAAACCATATTCAGTGCATAAAACCCCCTCTCTCCCTACCTTTGGGGTTTTGCTTGCGATACTAGATAGGTTAAGAGGTGTTTCATGTATGTTTCTTCATAATCTAAGTAATAAATATACACTAAAACATACAAATGGAGATAAGCTAAGGCAAATCCTCATGCCCTATCTCCATTATACTTGCACAAACATAGCCTTAATTTTCTATAATTTTTCACGTGCGATATCCAATTTTTCTCAATTGAAACTCATTTTCTCGTTATTTTTCACGATTACTTATAGCTAAAATTCTAGTTTTTCTATATTTTTTAATGCAAAGCACTTAAAAATACTGAGATTCCTTATTACTCTCTATTTCTCTCCATGGAAACACAATCTATTATGATGAAACTCATAAAATTGAAAATTTAGCATAAAACCACACTTTTGCATATTTTATGTGTTTTGAATAAAGTGTATAAACGATTAAGACTTGCTATTCATGTTGATATCTCTAATAGAATAAACCATTTTCAAACACTAGAAACAAATTTCAACCATAGAAAATCAATATGCATCATAAAACCAATAGGAAGCCTACGTACAAATCATTGGAAGGAAAGACAAGATGGGAGAACCTTCAATCACAATTTCTAGTAATGTTTTGCAGTAGTTAGTGTAGAATATGAACATGCTTATGCACGTACAACAACAACAACAACAAGTGATGTAGGCTTCTGCTCAAACAAGCATGAGATGAAGTTCTTTAATGGCAAGAATATATCTACATATTTGCATACATATGCTCAAAAGATAGAGTTCTTTGGGTGGCTCAACTTGCATGGAGCCAGTAATGAATTGAAAGCCTAAATTACTAAATTGTACATGCAAGATGCTGACTAGGTAGTTTTCAAGAAGACACTTAAGAAAGAATTTTACATTGAAGACACCAATTTGATTACCTACAAGAATTTATAGGAGTGGGTTCTAAAACCCAATAAGGATCTTGTGGCTACTACTATAGAGTTATTAAGAGAATTTGAAAGTCGGTTTGAGCAGTTAGATCTTGTAGAACAGCAAGCTCTACAAGTCCAAGAATTGAATTGTTTCTACAAGTAAAAGACCTTGAGCTTCAAGAGAAGCTTGATGATTTGTTAGAGGATCAAACTATAATGATAGGGCTTAAAATAGAGTGGAGGCATGTTAAGGAGGTTGTTACTGCAGTGGTGAAAAAGCATAGAAGAAGAGAAAGATTACGTGTATTTAGCTTACCCATAGTTACGAGCAAAACAATTTATGTATCCAATAAGCCACCCACTTCTATGGCTAACCTTATGGTTACACCTACTGCTCCCAATGTTAGGGAAGATGTATTAGATGAATTGGTTAAATGCATGCAAGATCTTCAATTAAGGGTCACAAAATTGGATAAGGAAGGACAAGAGGAAAGGAGACAGGCAATAGCCCCTAAACTAGGGAAAAGATATATGTATTGTGATAGTTTGTAGCATGAAAGAAAGGATTGTGTTGCTTATCAAGAGGCCTTCACACAACTCATCTTTTGGAAATATGGCAATATCCATGCACAAGAAATGAGATTGCCTCTTGCTTTGAATTTTGGAAAGTGAGATATGCAAAAGCTATAAGAAGACTTGGTTGTTCAAAATGCTTATGCAATTGTACATGATGTTGCTACTTTTGGCTAATGCTTGGATAGGATTCTTGGCCAAGTGATGGTTGCTCTAAAGGTTGCAATATGAACACATACTCTGCATGTAGTTGAAAAGAGGAAAGCTACTAATAGTGAAATTTCTCATGCAGCTAGGATATAAGCTATAGTTTAATATTGAATTGACCACAAATGCCTTGGAAGATCTGGTGGAAGAGTCAGCCATTGCATCTGGAAAATTTTCTTAATGCGTCTAAAGAGGTTTACAAAGCTTATGTTTTACTTGCTATAGGGACTCTAAGGGAGATGGGTGACTTGCTAGATGCACATGATTTACAAGATACAATTATCACTTTTGAAATAGTTCATGAGCTTGAGGATATTCCTTTAGAGCATGTTAGATGTGATGCTCCACAAATGAAAAATGTTTTAGATGCTTTGTCTAATGCCTTGCCAAGAAATACAGAGATGCTTCACAATTTGGAATATTTAGATGCCTTTAAAGATAGTCTGAGTGTATTGGATGCATTGATTATATTGGATGTGGAGTGAAAAGGTTATTAAAAGTATCTTTCCATGCAATGGATTTTGAAAGAGCAAGCATGTTGATATGTATTTGTTGATGGGTATATTTTGTGTAGAGATGCTGAGTATTTTGATCAATGATCCAAGGGGATGCCTTCTTATGTGCATGATGAGTGACAAGTTGATGCTATGGGTGTTTGACCTCAATGGTGGATTGGTGGCATGCATCCAAATGTGGCTTCCATGGGGGCTACATAAGCTCACGCTCCAAACCAACTATATAGTTCAAATTTGTGCCTAGTGATTTTCAAATAGATAAGGTCACGCACAATCTTCCAATATATAATGACATCTCAATCAAGTCACTCTAATGTGTATGAAGCTTAGTATTAACATCTTAGGTATAGAAACAAGCTATACCATACTTCTTCAACATATCCAATGCATATTGTCTTTGTAACAACTATATACCCTCTGGAGTTCTGATTATCTCTATGCCCAAAAAATAGCAAAACTCTTCTAAATCCTTCATCTTAAATTCAGTCTTGAGGAGAGCCTTTATATGGTCAATCTCTCTCACTATCATCCACAATGATCAAATCATCCACATATATAGTAATGACCACAATACATGCATCACTCTCACTATCATCCAGAATGATCAAATCATCCACATATATAGAAATGACCACAATACATGCATCACTCTCACATACATGGAGTGCCCTATACAAGGCCTTATGAAGCCTTCATACAATATCTGGATGACTCTCATCAACATAACCAAGTGGTTGCTTCACATAAACTCCCTCGTGCAACTTCCCCTCTACAAGATGGCATTCTTAACATCCATTTAATGTATGATGCAACCCTTTGATGCATCCACTACTATGATAGCCCTTTCAATGGCCATCTTAGCCACTGGAGCAAAAGTCTCCTCATAATCAATACCATGAGTCTATGCATATCCTTTGGCCACCAATTGTGCCTTATAGCACTCAATAGATCCATCTAACTTATACTTAATCTTGTAAATCCATTTGTAACCAACAGCTTTTTTGCATTTTATTCTCCTTAAGTGTAGCCATTTATTCATCCATAGCATGATTCCAATGCTTATTATCCAATGCATTCTCAAAACAAGTGGCTTTCATATCCTACATAACCTTAGCAACGTATGCATACTGATGAGCTACATAGCTATCATATGTCAATCATTGCATTGGCTTTCGTACTCCACTTGACTTGCATAGACCTAGATCTCTACCAAGTGCTTTAGCATCCTCTTGTATCTTCCATACGCTAGATGTTTTAATAGATAGAATCCTAAACTCCTCATCCAAGCTCTATTTAGAGCCATCTCTACTTAGATGAGAGAAACCTAATGATACATTTGTCATAACAAGTGAGTCCCCAACTTTGACATCTATGATATACTTGGTGGAGTAACTTATGACCTCAATCTACCACTCCAAGGTCTATCAATAGAACCATGACTCGGAGACTCATGTGGTCCTCTCAATGCCTATAATTGCTAACCTATTTTCTACACATACTCTCATGCTTATGAGTCCCAACTGCATTCTACACATTATTATACCTTAGTTGCTACATATTCACATGACCAATTCACTTTTGCCAATTTTCAATATCAACCACAACACTTGAACCGTTGGCAAACATGGTAGTATTCATTTTAGGCAAACTTACATCAAGAGTAAACAATCTTCCAACATGATTTCCTTTTGCAATCTTCCAACATACTCTGTGTGTGTGTGTGTGTGTGTGTGTGTGTGTGTGTGTGATACAAGTATATATGCTACATATAAGACATTATATACATACATAAGTATACATGCATACATGTGTGTGTGTGTGTGTGTGTGTGTGTGTGTGTGTGTGTGTGTGATACAAGTATATATGCTACATATAAGACGTTATATACATACATACGTATGCGTGCATACGTGTGTGTGTGTGTGTGTGTGTGTGTGTGTGTGTGTGTGTGTGTGTGTGTGTGTGTGTGTGTGTGATACATATATTAATATATAGATACTGGGACAAGGGGTCTTGTCTATTCTTTTCCTTATGAGTGATAAGATTCATTTTTTTAGAAGTGGGGATTCAAGTGAGCATGTGAGATTAGGATATTTAGTATGACATCAATTAGGGTTTCAAGCATGGACATTACTTTTAGAGGATAAAATAGTTGGATTAAGATTAAGTTCAAGGGATAGCATTAGAACTTCATAATATGGGTTTAGGTTTGGGGGACAATTAGTTTTATAAGCTAAGAGGGATAGTAGGACTTAAGATTTAAGTTATTGGGCTAGGCATTTGAGGAAAAAGGATTAGGGTTTTCACAATATAATGTGGCATGTATGAAAACATTGAGGCACACATTTGCTTTGACTAAGTCATCTCTTTGTGTCCCCACAATGGTGATGCAAAACATTGATGTTAATCTTATTATAATACATTATTTACATGTAATTAATATATATATTACCTTAACCTTATTTTGTACACCCACACGATCTCATATTTATCTATATTACATTAGTGTGTAATATCTCATATTCATGGGTAACATTAACCTTTTATTAGTATATTTATTCACTACCTATTATAAATATATTAATAACTATAATAGTCCATGTGTGTGCGTGTGTGTGTGTGTGTGATCAATAGATTAATACATACATGTAAAATATGTATTATTATACTTATTAATTATTAATGTATCCATATATACTTACATATTTATAATATATTAATAATAATCATCATCACCGTGCATTCATCATATGTATAATATTTAAGATCTACATTAGATTAACCACATACACTCAAATTATAAATGTTTATAATGACAATAATATGTAAACACATCGATAATATATACAAGATCTCGCTTATTTATGTTATGTTAACTTATTTTTTATTTATTTATTTATATATTGCTAATATTATGCTGATATATTTATTAATTATGTATTATAATTATATAAATAATGTGTATATATTTATAATCAATACCTTAACATAAACATATTAATTACATTTACATGTATATAATATAAGTATACAAATGTTATAATACATATATAATGTAAATATGTACATGAATGTAAGCATATAAACATATAAATATATTATAATACATATACGTACATATATAATGTATTTGTGTGTATATACACACACATGTACATATATGTACATATATGTATATATTGTGTATGCACATACATAATGTATCTAAGTATATAGGTGTATTATAGCTAGCATACATACATACATACATACATACATATATACATACATACATACATACATACATACATACATACATATATATATATATATATATATATATATATATATATATATATATATATATATATATATATATATTACAAGACAAGGGATGGTAACAAGGAAAATAGTTATGAACATATAAGTAACAGTAATCTATATATATATATATATATATAATCAATATGTTAATGAACAAGTTAATTTTATACACAATGGCATATTATAATACATATATTAATATATTAATACATAGGCCCCAAGCCAAGGGTCATGCCAAGGGAATGAAGTATAAATGTATAGAGTCAATACCCCAATATGTACACGTTAAATTTAGATAAATATATATTGTAAGTATATAAATATATGATAATATGAATATACGCATATAATATATATGTATTGTATACATGTTTATAATATAATGTACATATTGTAAGTATATACATATTCTCAATGTATTATATATGCGTATACAATGCAAGTATAAAACTATATTAAAATGCATATATGCATATAATATAATGCAAGTAAATAAGACGTATTATATACATATATTCATATTATCATTAGATGTATATATATATATATATATGTATATATAATGACGTACTGTAATACATATATATTAATATATAGGTACTGGGTGACGAGGTCGAGCCGGGTGAAAGAGGCGAGCGTGCGCAGGCGGGTGAAAGAGGTGAAAGGGGGAGCGCGGAGCTGACACGTGAAGGATATATCGCTGACATCCTTCTACTAGATGTCTGTCAGAGATTCTCATCGACACTGCTACATCGATTGTGTCCAAATCCTTCCGCTAACTTTGACAAAGATGGCAGAATAGATCACCAAACCCATCACTCGATACTGTTACATCAAGGATAAAGGACATCGATTGTGTCCAAATCCTTCTGCTAACTTTGACAAAGATGGCAGAATAGATCACCAAACCCATCACTCGTTTCAGAATGCCTGGAGAAACTTTGTGAACGCCGTCTGGAGAAAGGTTGAGTGCCCTTAAGCCTGATTCGACATCTTTCGAGGGATGTGCAATGCTTTCATCCATGAACCGCACTTATAATAACAAACATTTGAAATTACTGCACAGCAATGCTCAAGTGGAAATACATCTATGAGCTACAGTTTTCCGTGATCACAAACAATTTCTGAAGCACCCTGGACCACCTGCATGCACTAAACATCACATTTTCAATGTAAATATGACAAACCGAGGGGAACGAACTGTGTAATCACACAATTTCTCATATCAAGTCATAGTTGGTTATTCGAAGATAGCATCTCGAAGGACACCAACACACTGCAGTTCTCATTGTAACGCCGATGTGCAGATTAAAAGAGATCATTAGCAAGTAGTAAGTATCGGCACTGTCCTCAATAATATCGTCATTACAATTTCTGAACAAAAAGACCAGAATGATGCAAGTTGGCTGTGCTCCAACACGGTAATAGAACCTGCAAGTAGGCCGCTTGGAATCCAAGACTACATCTCCTCAGATTGGCCGTGCTGTTTTCCAGCAACAGGAACATTATCCTTTTTACATGTTGGCATTTTCTGCAGGGTACAGGAGTTCTTAGTTGCCAGCTACCTGGCAGTAACCATGAACCAGGGTTTACAGAGACACTGAGTTGTTTTCAGGACCCAAAGAATGTAAATTCGAGGGGTAAATGATGCTTCGAGCAAAGTTGGAAAGCACCAGTTACCCCATCCCTTGTCAACACATGATACCATCCAGAGACCATCAGCCAACAGAACCCTCCAGGCCTCATGAGGCTAGTGCCCAAAATTGCACATCTGAATGAAGACCATCCCATAATCAACATACCTGGTCCAGTAGTCTCTGTACTGATTCAATGCAACATCAAGCCATGGCTTCATATTGCCACTGTAGTGAACCACAGCTGCTTTCTTAACTACCTCCGTTCTGATACTTGGGTCGTGTCCAAGTCCAAGTACATGCCAAGACCTGTCCAAAGGTTTGGTTGTCTTATGGAAAGCGATAAGAGCAGCCGGTAGAGTCCCAACCTTCCAAATGGCTCCATTCTCATTCTGTAAGAGGATATAAAATTCACAAATCAGTCATCATTAGAGCAACTGAATTTAGCAAGTTCCTTGGTTGAGTTTAGTCTGTGAAACTTATAGCAAGTTCATCAATTTGAATTTAGTCAATCAAAATGAAAGTTTCACAATGTTAGCCTGAAAATTGCAACAATACAAGTATTACCATCAACTTGGCAACATTCAGCTCAAAGATAGTCCAGGAAATTGCTTAGCTAAACATAGTGATGCAAACTGCATCTATCACTGCAGTTTTTGTAATTCTAACCCAGCATGAAAGGACATGAAAACTTAAAACAAATAGATGTAAGCACGATAATAGCTGAAGATAGAAAACTTAATAGTTAGACATACTATTATAACCTTGATCGAGAAATTGGCCATAAACTGCAATCTGAACTGTAAACCCAAAAGGAAAAGACACAAGCACAACTCAAAAGACGTACAGCAGTTGAGGTATCCAGGGATGAGATGTGCTAGCTCAAGCCACCCCTCCGAAAAAGAAAACTCCTCAATTAAGTCAAATAGCAGGCAATTTCCTAGCATAGACGGAATCAACCACACACTTCCCTCTGTTCTAAGAAGTTTATCAATTTGATTTACAACTACTACCTGATTTCCTTTTTATTTGTAATCTACTCAGAAAACAGTTGCATGAGTCTACATTATCAACTAAAACACGACAATAGAAAAGAAAAGTAGTACAGACCTGATGCAGCCAGTAATGATACTCCTGCGTGCACTTCTGCTTTCTCCAAGCATCCAAATCAAAGAGGTTCATCCCATAAGCCCATGCACACGTGCTTGAATCAAGCTTCTCTCTAACAAGGGGATGTGAAAAGTTCAGATAACTGTCATAACGGTGCAAGGACCCTGAACAAATTTCCACTGCGGCATTAACATTACCCTCCATGTCCATCTCCCAAAGAGCTGTCAGGTCTTTCTGCACCACAACATCATCATCCAACAACAGAATGCGATGAAGCTTTGGGAACATCTCAGGTAAGTAAAACCGGAGACTGAGCAAAGAGAGGTATTTCGGGCTTCGGAATTTCATCATGTTAGGCATTGTGCCGTCAATGTCATCCTCAACCATACTAGACTTTTGCTGATTCTTCTGAATAGAAGATTTAATATGTGGAACATTAACAGAGCTGAAGTCTTCAAAGCTTTTGACCTCAATGTGTGACACATTGTTTGGAGGGCTCATTTTGAACCAAACTTTCATGGGCCACAGGTTTGACTTATCTGTTACCACATGAAATACATGCTTTCCAGGTTTCTTTGCATTCCTTGTTGCTGAATTTACCACTACAGATGCTGCAATAACATTGTCTGAAAAGACAACATAGTGGTATAATTTTGGGTCTTGAAGCTGGGCCGCAGACAGTTGGTCTTCTTTTGCATACTTTTCTTCATTGGAAATTCTTTCCTCCATAAGCCGCATTGAAAGGCAGTGCAAACTTTTCGGTGTAGACTTAGAAGCGATAAGATTGGCAAGTACCCCCTGCTTTTTTGCCCTTGCCAGCTGATCGCTTACTGCAAAAATAGTGTCCTTAAGTTTCTGTATCTTGATCTGATTGTCAAAGAGCTCCTTGGAGTCTGTCAGGATCTGCCTTGTCACCTTGATGCGTTCTTTCAGCTCCTTCTCAAACTGCCTCAAAACCTCTTCATTTAACACAGCTCCATCATCTTGCAAAGCTCGAATCTGAGGCCGGTTTAAAAGGTCAGTGATGGCATTGACCTGCTCAGTGAAATTGTTCAACTGTTTTGTGGTTTCCAGTTTCGCCCTTCTTGCATAGGATGCATATGCATTCACGAGAGCAACCTGATCTCTAGCTTGTTTAAAGAGAACCTCCACCTTGGCCTTCAAAGGATCTTGCTTTAAAGCTCGGATGGTGCGAGCCACATAGGCATGAAGATGTGAAGACCCCACGTGTGTTCTTGAGATGCCCACCTGATTATTGTCAAAAATCAAGTATGACTTGGTTTCTTTGAATGAAGATTAATAACTCTCCAACCTACTTTACCCTACATTTTAATGCTCATACAGGTGACTGGAAAAGACAGTTCATGACATACAGTTTCAAAGCAGACTTTAAGGCTAACTTGCACATTATTTGACAATTCTCCATGATTCATTTTGCCACTGGCCTGAAAGTTCAGCTCTCTACATATTATTGGGCAGACACGCATAGCAGCTGGCCTAGGTAGACATGGCAGTTGTATAGTCAGCACCTTAGTTGACCAGCCAGCTTGCAAGGGTACATGTAAAGTGGTACCCAGAACCACCGCTAAGTTATCTACCTTCCTTCAACTTAGATGCATGTCATTTGGGCTAATAATAAGTATTGCATATGCTCTTGGCATTTACTCGCTTTGCTTCCTTCTTGCCAATCAGATGCAAAAATTGGAACTACAACCTGAAATCTTGCAGGATAGACACTGCAGACTGCCTTTAGGAGAGCTAAGTGCAGACTTTAGAAGTGGAAATCTCCCTTAGTGTAGCCTTGGCACTTGTTTTCTACAATAATTGTCCAATTTAATACGAATGCTATCCTACTTGCACTGCCCATATACATTCTTCCAAAAGAAGGTAAGACCCGAGCTAAACATTCCCTCACTTTCTTATCTTTTGGATAGATCTGCTCTTGAGTTGTGCCATTGGACTCACTACACATAAAGGGTACAAAAAGCACCATACAATCAATGATAACTACTGTCAAAAGACTGTTAGACCTACCGTGTGGCCTTGAAGCTACAACAGATAGAAACATATTCTGGTGTACTACAGCGATCCTTCCGCTGGCGGATACATGTGTAAGTGTGCATCATGGAGTCACACATCCTCATGCACACAGATCCTGCATTCAAGCTGCATAGCCCAGAGTTCAAGCGGGTAAAATGGCGCACCACTGATGCTTAAGTGTTCAAAATTCAGCCACTGTAGCTGATCCTGCAGTATCAAAGGATGCTGCATTCAAGGTGTGTTCATACGTGGATGTTTTGCACACAACATATGTGGCCTACACTGAGCTGAATGATCCCTTAAAAGCAGAATAGATTGCAAATGCAAATGGCTAGTAGACACCCATGCCTCCACTGAAATCATGTCATTACAAGAATGAACACCCAGATCCTGTGCTTCTTCTCTTCTTATGTTACGAGCTGCCCACAGTTTGAACAGATCTTGTAGAAAATTGATTACATCACTGCCAGTTGGCTGTGGGTCGTACGCTAAGTAACACGTTCCTGTTCTGCAGGTCAATCCAAGCAACGCCACAGCCAAATGGAAAGCATTAACAAAAGCCTTTGTAATTGATGACAATGTTGGTTAGTTTTCTAAAAGAAAACCCTACAGACTGTAAATAATGGGCACTGCAAGGCTAGATCTACAAAACAAAAACACAGAGAGACAGAGAATCGTGCTTCTATGAATGCCCGCGCAGGAGCTCGAATTCGCTTATTTGACTTACGGGGTGAAGCACGGGCTCCGAGCCATTGTAGAGGAGCAATGCAGCTGCAGTGACAAAGACGAGCACGAGCATGGTGGGTACGAACAGGCGATGGGCCGAAGCCTTGGCAGGGCTCCCTCTCCCACCTCGGACCGCCATGACTAGCCTTCTCGTCCCTCCCCCCCTCTCTGTGCTTCAGGCGGAATGGCACATCACAGAGATAGAGAGACACACGCATGCATTTTGGGGCGGGGACACAGAGAGACAGACAGACACAGAGAGAGAGAGAGAGAGAGAGAGAGAGAGAGAGAGAGAGAGAGAGGTATATTCCTGATGAAATGGGCAGAGTGGCCTCTGTGTCTGTGTCTGTGTGTGTGTGTGGATCTTCAGTTCTCACGATTTATGGTGGGTAAAGTGGAATGTCTATGTATGAGAGTGTCAGCCACAGGAAGTTAGAGAGAGAGAGAGAGTGTGTGTGTGTGTGTGGGTGTTTTGAGATGCATAGTGTGCTCCCGATGATCATGCTATTCCCCTAGCCTGTGTTATGGTGAAAAGAGAGAAAGAGACTTTTGATGTGGGAACATACTGGACGTCATGTCATCCATTACAAACTAGGTAAGGTTTGGTGATAGGAGCCAGCTGTTTTCCTATGCCAAGGAGGCTCTGCCCCCCCCCCCCCCCCCACCCCACAAAAACCCAAGGTACCCATGGTCACACAACACACAAGTTCATTGCAATTGCTCAATATTTGTCAAAGGAATGGAAAGAAAAGCTATACACAAGGTTCAACACAATTTCTTAGAACAGTTGTTGTGGTAACCATTTTAATGCACATGCTTGTAGTTGGCCACCATGTTTACTCAGGACAAAGCAAGAAACATCTTCTTTCCATGGCTATTAAGAAAAGAGAGGGCTAACTAAGAGTGGAGGTTTATTTCCTTATGCCTCATCCTCAACATATGGCAAGTCTCAAAAGTTCTAAAACATGACACACATGTTGTGACAAAAAGTTTGGTATGCAACCCACTCAAATAAATCTAAACTCAAATGTATGCAAGTAAGAGAAACTTGCATGTTTGTAAAATGTATGCACATGTTCATGCATCCAAGAAACATTCCCAAAGAGTTAGAAGCTCAAAACATTGGACAGTTGGAAAGAAAGTGGCTTTTAAGCATTCTTATGCCATCTATTTCTACATCCACATTTAAAATTGATTGTAGAACTGTCAAATCATACCCAAAGGACTAAAAGATACATAAAATTCATCACAAAAGCACACAACCAATAATCCTCCAAAGTGGTGAGGACAGATAGCTCCTCCACTTCAAAGCTATACAGCATGTTTCTATGTCTACCTCATCACAAGTTTATTGTTTTGGCACTCTCCTTTATTTCTATAACTACCATGTGAGATGTCCTTAAGAAAGAGATTGTGGTGTTTGTTGAAAGTACTCTATTGTACATTATGGGGATTGTAAATATATATACATTCATCTTTCATGTTGGGTAGGCGTAGAAAGACATATTCAATCCTCAATTAGCTATATTGGTTTATAGCTAAGAACCTTCCCCACCTTTTGTGGTGGTTCATATAGATATTCTTCATATTGATACATGAGCTTATTTTCTTAAAAATCCCCAATTAGCTACCTTCACATCATATAATATAGGCCCCATATCCATATTTGATCCCATATCCATCTTTGAAAGGAAAATGAAGTTTTAAAAACATGTCACACAAAATTTGCTAACATGGACACTTCATATCACAAAAAGTATAGAGATAATCATCCGTATACAGCATAGGTAACTTTCTTTTTTGCTTGAATCCAAAAAAGAAGGCCATGAAAGGGATTGCCCACATTTTCATGGCTATAAGTGCAATTGCATTGACACAATCTATGTTCAAGGAGATCATCTATTCATGATATGGTGTGCACATGAATTCTAGTGATGGTTGTCACATAGTATATCCTTCTTTGTTGGTTAAGTGGAGTCAATTCCATTCATTGTGGAATCTTTTAATGTTTCACACACCTACCATGGTTCACCACTCTTCTATATATTGTGTCAATTGCTCATTTGCAATGTTCACTCTGAAACTATTGAGTACTACTCATTTAACAAGCTACATGTGCAAACATGATTATAGCATGGTTAAACTATTTCAGTCTAGGCTACTATGGTCCATGAGCGGCATATGGTCAAAGAGTTAACTAGGAAAACTTGCACAATATTTACATGTCAATTAGCCATCCCTTCATATATATGTGATAGTTTCTACTCTACAATTTTAACCTTGTTTCACTTTGCTTTCATGTACATTGATCTTGATTTTTCAATAGTATTTTACCTTCAAAACAAAAACAATTAGTATAGTAATACATTCTACACCTATGAATAAAGACTGATTGACATCCACAAACGAGTCCTCAAGCATCTATTTGGTCCAATTTGCATCGCATCAACTTTGCCTCGATCACATTTCTTGCCTATAAATTGCACAAGTGTTTCAACTATATAAAAGCCAAAAAAAATTGTCTCTCATTTGACTTTGTGTCATCTGCTTTGCAACATTTATCCCTTATGAGGTCAACCAACCAACCACATGAACTATACGATAAGCTGAAAACGAGATGATTGTTCTAAATTAAAATAGCTTAAACCATGGAAAAATGTTGAGTTAGCTTTGTCATGACTCGTCACATTTCAATCGAAGTATTTGTGAACATCTAAAAACATTCTAGAGCATTCCAAGGAGTTTCTTTTGAAGCCTTGGAAATATCCCACATCTTTCAAATAGTTTCCTTTGATGCCTTGAAAGACGTGACAATGGATGAAAGGTCTCAAGCTTAGTCCTTTTTAAATACAGACCTAATGCATCTCTTAGGTAAAGGACTTAAAAATTTATCATGACATTATGTAAGTATACATACATGATGGGAGATCTTCCTTCTCACTTCCAAATAAAGTGGATAAACTACAACTTTTGGTAGAATGTGTTAAAAGGCCGCATTCTTACAAGTATCAAACATCTAGGCTAAAAACATGGAAAGCTCAAGAGGAGATGATGAAGATTTAATGAAGATAAATGGCTAATCAAGAGCCTTTTAACAATCTCAAGACAATGTTCACAAATCTGAAGGCATGGAAGGACGAGGCAATTTCGACAATTTTTAGATCAAAATGAAGCATGTGTTGGTTGATTTCCACATGCAACAACCTTGGCTCTATATGCATTTTCTAATTGCTCCTTTTGTATAGGAAAAACAACATTTCATCTTGAAGTCATCATTACATGTGGCTTGTGATTCGTCTAGTTTTCACATTTTCACAAACTCCTACACTATTCATAAGGAACCATAATAGTTTGTTTATCATATACACGTAAAGTAGCAATTTAAGTTTTTCAAGAATATTCGACTTTTCAATCTCCCTTCGAGGCTCCTATGTTAAGTTTGCTCATGGTATGGAGCCTTGGAAATTGCACTTTGCAATTAAGAAAATCTTGCAAGCTTCTCTCTCTCTCTCTCTCTCTCTCTCTCTCTCTCTCTCTCTCTCTCTCTCTCTCTCTCTCTCTCTCTCTCTCTCTCTCTCTCTCTCTCTCTCTCTCTCTCTCTCTCTCTCTCTCTCTCTCTCTCTCTCTCTCTCTCTCTCTCTAGGTTATGCATGTTAAGAACTTCGAATGGGAGAGTATCCCTTAAGTCATATTGGATTGTTCTACCATGCAAAACGTATCTCGTATAATGGGTGTTTATGTCAAAACGTCCATACAAGAACAAATAAGGGAAAAGGTAGGAGGTGGTTCAAATGAAAGGATAGCTTGTGCTAAATATTATGCTTGACTTGATGTGGACCTTTCCTTCATTTTCCTTAGATGCCTTCAACCTTTGTCCCATGCAAACTTATTAATTATTCTTGGTATGTTCAATCGCTAGATCAAATCAGAAGCTTAGCATTCAAGTAAGTGTTTTTCCTCTTTGTCAAGTTGTCTTCAGCCTTGATGTGCATGTAAGGTATTTAGTTTTGGAGACTGTTTATTACAAGAAAAATCAGTTGTTTATTTATGTACAATGTTCCTAAGTTTTTTCAGAATCCATTGATAGAAATTGGAGTTTATATTGAAGTTTTGCATATGCCTTTAATTCTAATAGTTTAACTATGGGATGTGTAATATATGCCATAACATCGATTAGAAGGTTGTGAAGATCTAGATGCATTTGGTTCTTCTTTAATGATAACCTTGTTTACTAGAGGATGATTTAGTAGTTCTAAGGTTAGGGGAGTAGATATTACATACCTAGAGTCCCATTCAACCATTTTTATGACTCGTCATTGCTCAAGGTTGCTCATCAATTGAATTCCTATGTGTTCTGTGGTGTCTCTAAGTGTGTACCACTTTTGCAAGAATGGGGCATTAGACTTAGCCTTTGCTTCTAATTCTCGAATCTCCTCATCACTAACTCTATGTGTGCTAATTTGATAAGAGGTGATGAGATGCATCATCCTAGCTACAAGTTTGGTGAAGTTCTTTGTGAACATTCATGTGTAACAAAATTTTGTTTGATGCTTGGTCCCAACATGTTTGAGAGCTGTGTGTTGTAAAATTTAAAATCCATACTTATAGTCATGAGTTATTAATTTTTGAAAACCCGAAAAGCGTATTTTAAAAGGAAAAATGGTGTTTTCATCACTTCGGGCAATCAAATTGTGTTCATGTGGGGTAAATTTGAATGTCAAGATGGGTTAGAGTGTGACTTAATTTGTTGACTCAATAAAACTAGAGAAATGTAGCAATCCATTTAAAATAAATTTAAAAATGAATTTTATGTTAAAAAATTAGCTTTTATGTACCAAAAATTTACAAAATTTTATAAATGTGTTTGTGGATGTATGGTGGGCCTAAGGCATGAGGTTTAGGCTTAGATTAGCCCCATTGTCATACTATAGTGCTTGATTTATTACTTTTTAGACAAGAAAATGACATGAAAACATTCTCTACACCTATCACCGCAAGCATAACATTAAACAATAGGGAGGGGAGGGGTCATGAGTGCTAAATATAGACTGAAATACAATTTTTATAATGAACACAATATTAGTGATTTTGGGAATCTCCCAATTCCCATTTTTTGAATACCAAAAGGTGGCACCCAGATAACATGCACATAAGTTTCTCAAAACCATATGATATGACCTATCATTGGAAAGCGCTTGAAAAATGGAATCTATTGAGCTATAGAGCGCTCGATTTGGAGTTATAGTGTTCAAGTTATGACAAATCCAAAGATTTGACCATGTGTCCCAAACTTATGGGAAATTCCCATATTCCCCAATATGGTGTTAATGCACTTTTTATATAGGATGCATTTATTTTTTAAAGTTAAAGGGTTTAGTAGCATGAGTATGCTCGGTGATGTTCCCTATACAACAAAGCAAATACGCTAGTAGTATGAAAATCATGAAAAGAATTGATTGTACACATCCATGTTGCTGATTTGATTAAATAAATTATTTTTGCACCTATGGGCGTTCACCTTTGCATTGCATTCCATATACACGGTATCAAACAAGTATCAGCTTGGATTGCATAGCACTTGGTTTCATTAAATGCTGACCCACATTGAGAGTGTAAGAAGTCCCAAGCTGTAGGTTTAGTACATTCATCTTTTTGGAGATTGATTCAGTGGGGATTATACTTCATCTCCTAGAATGATTTTTATAGAAGAGAGGACTATGTGTTGTATGTGTATACGTTTGAACAACGCATCTTAGGGCCAATCTACGAGACATAGGAGAGCCGTAGTAATGGGGCCATGGTAGTCAGCTGAGGGATGCTTCATGTGTATGTGCTACGAGGTGTTAGGCATCATTGTGTTTAGGTACTCCCTATGAGGAGTTGGAAAGGGATCCGTTGGACTATGAATAGTACAAATGCATGTCAAGAACCTCATGAGAATGTTCAAGTATATGCTAAGAAATTGAAAGAAATGTTTCCTAAATTGCAAACCTATATTCCCATCCCAACTACTACTCAACTATAGTACTTTTTACATGGGCTAGAGTTTAATATCCATGTACAATTGAGTAGTGTTGCTCTTGTTGACATTGATACTACTATTATACAAGCAGAGGAGGTAGAGTTGTGATTACAAGCAGCCTACATCTCTAGGGCAAACTTAAATTTGAGTATTAGGCTTGGAAATAATTTGACATCAACTAGTTGAAGTCACGAGGCACCCATGACCAATTTGAATGGGAGAGGAAGCATAATTTAGAGTGTGCCCATGCCACTAGCTCCTTCTAATGTGACCATGTTGATAGCTAGCTAGATGGCTCCACTCAATAATGGAAGGCAAATGACAAACCCTAATGTCATTCCAATTAATTAGTAGTAGTTGATCCCTAATCAATTGGTTAGACTAACTGAACAGCAAGTAGATGACCATGGCTATGAGTCTAGTGCATGACATGTTCTTAGCGAAGTCAAGGACATGATGAAGCATTATACCGATATGATAATGGAACAGTACAAAAAACTAGTCATAGATGTTCATTTCCTAAAGAAGCAACAAAACTTGATAGGAAATTGATGCCCTGAAGAGGGTGGTCCATCAAGATTTTGTTGTAAGTGGTGTGGCGGTCATCACTTTTCCAGAAACTGCCCTAACATTAAATGTAACATATGTGGGAAGTCTGTCCATTTAGCTGGTACTTGCTAGAGTAATATTAGCTCTCTTCACCAAGGAAGTAAGAAGCCAGGTCCAATAAATCATTGAGTACAAGGGAATAACCTTTAGTGAGATGAGGTACCAAAACAAATTCTGCAAAGAGGAAAAGCTACCATAGAGGAGCTGCTTAGTGGTAGTGGTGTCATTAACACCACTAAGAGTTCCAATTTGCAAGCCATTATAATAGGAAAAAAGGTTAAAGAAGGTGACAAGGATAATGTAAAACCCACTGAGACAAACCCTAAACAAGATGATAAGGGGGGGACGCAAGTCCTTAACCACTTTGATGTGGAAGCTAATCCTCTAAAAGCTGCTGATGGCAAAGTTGACCCCAATAAGGTGCTACCAAGGAAGAAGGTAAAAGCTAAGAAGGAGGCACACAAGCCTATTTAGTGAACCAAGAGAAAGAATGGTTTGGCGGGAAAACAAAACCATTGCTAATTATCATGAATTTGATATAGCGAGTTCTCTTTAAAGTAAATCCTAATGTGAATCTCCTACAGTTGATCAAGTTATCTCCAGGAGTGTGTAAAGAGTTCAAGAAGATTCTTCACATTGGGTATATTGTTGAGCCTTTGAGAATAGCTCGGGTGGGAGATGATTGGTTTGAACATGTTGAAAAGCATTGCCTAACGGTAGTAGCATACGCTAATGGCATATTAATAAAACATGCCATTGTGGACACCTGATCCTTCGTCAATATTATGAGTTCAGAATTGATGGAAAGATTAGGATTGGAAATCCAAAAGGATGCCTCTGCAATTCTCCGATGTGGCTGATGATAGTTTAAGGAAACCTAAAGGTTGCATTACCAAAGTCCATGTGACTATTGTAAATGTGGAATGTATTGTGGACTTTAGGGTTATTAGGTTTGCAAGGTGGCCAAGCTACCAAGTATTGTTAGGAAGGTCGTGGATCCTGAATCTCTTCAAAGTGAGAGAGTACCTTTGTCTTTGTTAGAATTAGATGCATTAGAGGATCCATCTAGTAGTGAGACTTTGTCAAGTGACGAATCAAAAGAGGGGTCCACTACAGAGGATGTCTACTAGGTGACTCTAAATGAGCCGATAGAAGCTCAAGATAGAATAAGAGCTGAGAATGTGATTGAGATGGACCTTGGTACGTTTGGTGATCCATGACCAATTAAATTAGGGTCTATGCTCAGTCTAGAAGAAAGGAAGGACTACATGTCCTTGATCCAAGAATTTCATGATATTTTCACCTAGAGCTATGATGAAATGAGGGGTATTCCTCCCAATTTGGTTGTGCATACTATTCCCTTGAAGGAAGGTAGCCACCCTATGTAACACAAGTGAGCCATATGTCTTTTGAGCTAAGGGACGGACTATTTGAGGAGTTGCAGAAATTGCGTAAGACTGGCTTGATATTTCCTGTACAACACACGGATTGGTGTTTGTTGGTAGTTATCAGGAAAAAGAAGAATAATCAAATTCGGCTTTGCATAGATTCTAGGAAGCTCAATAAACGGATGGTCAAAGATTACTATCGGCTACCATTTATTAAACATATTTTGGATCAGTTATTAGCGGGTAAGGATATTTATTCATTTATGAATAGCTTTGCTATATATAACATGGCTATTGCAAAGGAAGACAAGTTACAAACGATATTAATTATTGTATTTGGTACCTTTCCATATCATGTTATGGCATTTTGGGTTATGCAATGCACCATGTAATTGACAACGTACAACTGATAAGACTTTTGGTGATATTTTCCTAGAGGAGTTGAAAATCTTTATTGATGATTTGGGGGCAATCACCACAAGGGAGAGACAGTTGATTATTTTAAGAAAATATTTTGAGCATTGCAGGTAGTTCTATATTGTTCTGAATCCAAGAAAGTGTGTCTTTAGAGTACCCTATGGTTTGCTATTAGGCCATGTGATTAGCTCAGGTTGGTATTAGAACTAATCATGAAAACATAAAGGTTATTGTCGCTATGAGTCTACCATGTACTCCTAAATAAGTACATAGCTTTTTGTCATTAGTGGGATACTATCAAAAATTTATTAATGCATTCATAGAGAGGACATTGCCATTGACAAATCTATTGTCCTTTAATTATCAGTTTGTTTGGAGTGACCCATGTTAAGTATCCTTTGAGGATGTAAAGCAGGAACTAGTGAAAGCACCTGTCCTAAAAGTACCCAAAAAGGGATGAGGTCTTCTATATATTTTCAGCAGGAGCTACAATGCATAGCATCAGTTTACTATTTAGCCCATATTTGGAAGAAAAAGTGGTATCATCCAATTGCATTTGCTAGTTTTAAATTGGAAATATCCGAGATTAATTATATCTACATGGAGAAGTTGTTCCTTGGGATGGTATTTGCAACAAAGAAGTTCAGGCATTACATCCTCTATGAAAAGGTGGTATTTCATACGAAGGTGGAGAGGTTGAGGCTAAATAACCTATAGTCGCTTGAGAGTCTAGCAAAATGGCTAATCACCCTGGAGTAGTTTGGCTATGAAATTAAGAGTAAGTTGATGAAGTTGCACAGCATCATTGAATGTCTTGTGGATTTTGGGGAATCGAAGGAAGTCTTGGCTGAAGATAGTGACATTGAGGGTCTATTCAAAATTAATACCCCCTCCATCTCATCTTGGTATGCTACCATAACGTATTATCTAGCTATAGGAGAGAGGCTAGAGCTACTTTATCAAAGTCTGAAAATAGGAAAATTAGGCAATAAGCCTTGAAATTTGCTTTGATTGCAAGAACACTAAACCAGTAAGGTGTGGTGATGTTTATCACTGATGTGTCCTGCCTGATGAGGTTCTGTTTATCTTGGGAGAGTGCCATGACTCTGCTTATGGAGGGCAATTTACTAGACAATTGATTGCACAGAAAGATTTGAGAGCTGGATATTGGTGGCCGTCCATTTTCCAAGACACTTTTGCATATGTCAAGAGATGTGATACATGTCAAAGACATGACAGTAGGGAGAACAGGAAGCACCCATTGATTTCTATCATGGCTATATGACCATTCAAGAAGTGGCATATTGATTTCGTTGACCTATACATCCTTTGTCAACATGAAAGTGCTATATCATTGTGGCAATAGACTACTTTACAAAGTGGTCTAAAGCTTGAGCTACAATGAAGGATAATGCCAAGGAGATGGCTAGTTTTATCATGGAACAAATTGTCTGCCATTTCAGTTCATCGAAAGAGTTAGTGTTTGATCATGGGATACACTTGTTGAACAAGGTCATAGAAGCCTTGATGGAAGTGCAAAATGTTAAACACAATAAAACTACCTCGTATAATCCCCAAGCGAATGGACAAGTAGAAAGTACCAACAAACAACTTGTAGGGATTTTATCCAAGACAGTATTCGAGGGTAAGCGTGATTGGGATAAGAAACTTCATGTGTTTATTTGGGCTTATAACATGACATTTAAGAGAGTACTATGCCACACCCATTCAAGCTAGTATATGGGGAGAAGTGTGTCTTACCCTTGGAAATCGAGTTACCCTGAGTTACCCACTGTGAGGTTTGCTCTAAATCAATCATTGGGTGAGGCAGAAGCATTGCAAGAAAGGTTTGTTTCTCTTGTGCATCTTGATGAAATGCGATTGCATACTTTGTTACATCAAGAAGTAGGGAAGAAGAGGATAAAAGTACTCCATGACCTTTAAGCTAAAGGATATAAATTTGTAAAGGATTAGTTGGTACTATATTATGATGCTTGTCATGAGTTATTCCTTGGCAAGCTAGAACCTAAATGGGATGGCCCACATAAGATCGTGCAAATAGGAAAGAATGGCTCTACAACCCTTTTAGAGGATTTGCAAGGGGTACAATTTAAAAATAAAGTGAACTTTAATAAGTTGAAGCCTTACTATGTGTAAGGGCTGACATCAAACTTGGTCCCTTTGCAGGTCTTTCGGGATCTAGCTTAAACCTATAGTGGATACTAAGACAATCGGACGGGTAGAATCATTCCTTATCTTGAACATCTGTATTTAGAGCAGTGTTACCACCAAGGTCAAGTGATCTGGTGGAGTAAAGTTTATCATACCATGGAGTGGGTTGAGTTTGGTGAGGAAGGAGTAATTATACCTGTTATACATCCTCTCTCTCTTGGCTCAACTTTGACTATCATAAGTATGAGTAAGTTGATCGATATTGTGTGGCCTATCAATGAAGAATAGGTCTATACTCTATATTTTGATAGAGCTTCTCGAGGGCCCTCTAAACATGCGAGTGTGGGGGTGGTCATAAAGATCCCCAACGTAGAATGATTATGAAAATGGGAGCATATTTAGGAAACTTTTTTACTAATAATACGACAAAATACAAGACCTTAATCGTGGGGCTAAATATAGCCCAACGTGGTGGTATTTGCCATTTATTAGTGAAAGGTGATTCACAACTAGTGATCGAACAATTGAATGGCACCTATAGTGTGAGGGATCCCATTCTATGGATATACCATTGTGCAGCCTTGGATATGTTGCAAATTTTTGAGACAGTGACTTGCCAATTGATTCCTCGATAGTGGAATTGCTTTGCGAATTCCATGGCCAATTATGCTTTTGTTGAAGATGTCTTTTTCAAGTGTGGTCCTAAGGGGCTCTTACAATTACCTTTAGATATTAGCCTAGGACTACTATTGGGACTTCTTACTGACACGTTCTATTTTGGTCACCGATGGGGCTAGTCTGGGTAATGAGTTAGGTAGCACTTGATCATCTTCCTATTTTATCGTAGACGTAGGATCATTCAACGCCATATTCGTCTAACACCCCTTGCCATTTATGCAGGGAGGTTGGCTAATAATTTAATGCACTTAGCGTAGGGCCTGAGCAGGCCATATCCTTGGTCTAGTTTTGTGCTTTAGTAGAGTTATATGGGGACCAAGGGTTTGTTTTTAGTAGTAAGATGTTGAATAGTGCAGTTTTTGGTTTATTTCATTAGGCCAAGAGGGCCATGTATTTGTATGGTGTGGGTGCAGTTAATGTTTCTTGTTTTAGTGTTGTACCAGACATATTTGATGGAGTATTTGAAGTGAGCCTCTTGCTGCGCCGATGCTTCTCGTGGCCAAGTCCAAGTGATATCCTTCCTTGATTTTTTATTTTGTTGGGAATCGGCATTTAAGGCATGAAGTCCTAGGGTTAGGTTAGTTATGTCTAGGGAGGTCTAAGCAGTTATCTGCCTCCTATAAAGACATTGTGGGCATTCTAAGAATTGTTTTAGAAGGTAGTCCTAGTGACCCTGTTTTTCTAGCTTGCTAGGTAGTTGTTTCTAGGAGTTTCTGTTTGTTGTGAGGCAACTAGAGAAGCCTGTCAAATAGAAGAAAGAGAAGAAACAATGCATATATTTGAAGACTATAGTATATGGAGGTGTGCAAAAAGAGGTTTTAACCCCTAAATAAAAGAAAAAGAAATGAAATGAAAGAAAAATCAAAGAGTAGATAATCATCGCCTTGCAAAGGCTTGGTAGGTCTCTAGGGACAAGTTAGACTCGAGGCCCCAATGCCTTGTCTTCTTGGGGGGTGATGTCTAGTTGGATAAAATAAATAAGGATGGTTGGAGTGAAAATAAAAGTGAATGGAAGGGTAAAAGATTTAGTGTCACATTGCAAGGGCTTTGTAGGTTCTTGGGTATCGAGTTAGGACCTAAGGCCAGTGCAGTGCCCTACTTTCATTGGGTCACTATGCTCAGGTCCCTCCTTTTTACATGCCCAAGTATCAAGTCTTGAAGTATAAAAAAAGTGATGAATCAAAAGTGGTTGGAAACGAAAGATCAGGCTATAGGAGTCATCACGCCTAGTACAAGCTCCTGGTCTAGTTTTCCTAGGGTACACAAGTAGTTCAAACCACCACTTAGGATGACTTCTTTGATAGTTTTTTTCAGCCTCCTGTCTGTGTTGGAGCAGTTGGTTAGTGACTAGATCTAGATCTCTATTAGGTTATACTTGGCCTATCCCTTGTGGATCTTCATGTCTTGATTTGGTCAGAGGGTAGGGTGAGAGTTGTATTTGTGTCTTATTGTGTATTCTTCTTTGAAGTAGCTTGATGCTCTTTATAGTTTTTATGTACAAATTAGTTTGTGGATTCGATGGGCTGAGTCGCCCTATCCTGTGGTGCCAATGAGAGCCGAATTTAAAGACCATGAAAATGCTAGACAAGTACCAAATGATGAGAATTTAGGGCAAAAATCAATGATTGATAGAAGAAAAGGATGTAGATCCAAAATTTTTAAGTGGCCATGGAAGACATGAATTCAAATTACTATAGGAAGTCTGAATTCGTAGTGGTTGCAAATTCAAATTACCATAGGAAGTCGGACTTCACAGTGGTTGCGAATTCAAATTACTATAGGAATTCGGACTTCGCAGTGGTTGCAGATTTTTCATAATTTTTCACGGTGCCGGGGATCGAAGCAAGATGAGTTCCAAGCAATTCAGAACTTCAAGATGGACATGCAAAAATGTGAGCTAAAGGGGCACCATCACATCACGATTCTTCATGATGGGGATTGTGGGGCTAAAAGCACCTTGTCAATTTGATCAAACAAGCCTTATTCTCACAATTTTCATTCTCAATCACTTATCTTCGCATAGGAAATGATGGCTTGAAGAGGAAGAACATAAATCAATCTTTCTGTCTCCTCCCTCTCTCTTCTTTTAAAGGTGGTTCATGCACAAGTAATGAGAAGAGATTGGAATGAAAACTAGTTGTCCAGCTTGCAATGGATTGTGATGGGATCATGTGGATGCCGAGAAATGATGGCCAACATGGCTTGAGGATTAATGGCGGGTTTGGTGGCTGCTCAAAAATGCAAATATTAATTCCCAAAACTTGAGAAAAGGTGATAAGCCCTTGGTTAGAACACGTTTGAGGGTGTGTGATAAAATTTAGAATCCGTACTCATAATCTCATGAGTCATACTTTTTGAAAATCCAAAAAGCATATTTTTAAAGGAAAATTTGTGTTTTTGTCACATTGGGCAATGAAATTGTGCATGCCGGGTAAAATTGAATGCCAAGATGGATTAGAGTGTGACTTAATTTGTTGACTCATGAAAACCAGAGAAATATAGCAATTTATTTTAAATAAATTAAGAAAAATAGATTTTATGTTTTGTGGATGTATGGTTGGCCTAAGGCATGAGGTTTAGGCTCAGCTTAGCCCCATTTTCATGTTATAGTGCTTGATTTATTACTTTTTAGATAAGAAAATGACATGAAAACACTCTCTACATCTACCACCATGCAAGCATGACATTAAATGGTAGGGAGGGGAGGGGTCATGAGTGCTAAATATTATGATCAATAGGGAATTGTTGGGCTTCATGCACTCAATGTATTTTGGATATTTGGATGCATTGCTATTATTTTAGGAACCTTGAACACTTAGTCAGTGAGACTGCCTTTCATACAGCCTCTTGCACACGAATACAAGATCCATTTGTAGTGAATGTGCAAAGGATATTGTCCATGATGAAGGATGCTATAACATAATCTAGGATCCAAGATGCACATCCCAGGTTCTCAAACCCTATGGCCTTCATCATACTAGAGGAGAGCATGGTAAGGCATGAGAGAGCACGAGAAAAGATGGAGGCTTCATCCTCTAGGCCCCTCCCCCTCGCTCTCACTCTCAAATCACCTCTCTCTCTCTCTCTCTCTCTCTCTCTCTCTCTCTCTCTCTCTCTCTCTCTCTCTCTCTCTCTCTGTCTACAAAAGCAAGAAAGCAAGAATCAAAATTTGGCATACATGTGAGTACCCTTTTCCATTCTCTTTCAACCTTTTTATACAAAAAAGTAGGGTTAGGGTTTCCCTTATGCCCTTGGGCATCTTGCCCATCTTTTGGGCCAAAGACCAATCTTCTTCCCTTTGCATATTCTTAAATCCATATTTCTAGGTTGAGTGCTATGAAGTTTGATCACAACTTGAATTTTGATTCTCAAGACATGATAATTTCCAAAAATTTGAGGCTTTGAGGCTTCCATATTCTTCTATTTCTTCTAGTCTTCATGTCTTCAAACTACTTAACATTTCCCACCTCCTAATGGAGTGCCAATCCCATGAAGCTTACACCAAAGAAGCATGATATGGTTGGTGCAAGAAGTGGTGTCTTAGGTGATGAAGAGAACTTGGAGGGCCAAGTTTCTACGACAGTAAGATGCAAAGTGTAGTGAAGAGGGAAATGGTAGTTGCTAGAGGTGGAGCAAGTAATAGAAAATAGGATGTATTGGCCATTGATGCTAATGGTCCTTCATGCACTCCATATACCTATCATGGTGATGTGAGGTACTCATATAGTGTAACAAGGAGATGGGTCATGTTCCAAGTAAACTTGGAATTTTGTCCCACACTTGAGAACTTAGTTTTTGAAAGATTAGTGTTCTATGCCATCCTCAGGGTGATAGGTCTTCCAAGCAAGCTTGGGATGTCTTGCCCTTGATGGGCCCTGAGGTTGTGATGTGAGGGAGTGGGCTAGGGTGGCCCCTAGGTAGCGTGAGAGTGTTACGTGCTGCTCTCTATTTATTTTTTTCTTTTTCTTTTTCTCCTCCTTTTCTTTGAATAATTTTCACATGCATTTCCACCACTTAGGGACTATCTTGAGTGCATGCTAGAGGCATCCTTTACTAAGCATATATTCTTTTAGTGAGCTATATAGTTGTAGGTGCATTGTGGATGGAGCGGATCTGTGCATAGAGCAAATCTACTATCTACCATATCTATCAAGAGCTCAATACAATAGGCAGGTAGTAGTATGGATCATAGGTACAACCATATGATAATTGCTCAGTTGATTCCAATATTTACATAAAAGAAGAATGGCAGTATCCTTTCCTCATGGGGTGTGATGGGTTGTTGGAGTAAGATGATGAGGAGGCAAAGACAATTACTTGTCATGATGAAGGAAGGGTCTAAGAAGTTGGTGAATATCTTCACAAAGTGTATGAAATTAGAAATGAGGTCAAGGGTTGGAAATAGGTAGATATTCTTCTCCTTAAGGGCCCTTATATTTAGACTCTTTGAGAAGTTGTACCTCCCATGATCTTTTTTGTCATGCTCCTTGCCATGTCAGTGGAGATAGGGACATAGAAGTGGAATCCTCATTGCCCACTTTCTATTCCTTCATGTCTATCCTTTGTCTTGAAGGTTAATGATGGTGTCTTGTAGAGTAGTCTCTTTTGCTTCCAGTTTCTCATATAGCTATTTTATCTATGTTACTTTAATTTTGGTCTCTTGGATTTCTTCTCATAAATATTCCTCCTTTTTGTAGTTCTTCCCTCAAGTCACTCTCTTTTTTGTGTAATACCCTTTTGAAATCTACTTGTAAAGAGTTCTTATTATCTTGCAGTGTCTTCTAAAATTCTTATTGTAGTGTTGCTTCCTTCTCATTGAGCTCCTTAGACTTTCCCTAAAGTGCAATCCCCTTCTCTTCCAAATTCATCTAGAACTCTGAAGCTTGCTTCTTTGCCTAAATGATGAAGTTCTTGAACTCTTCCTAAGTCTCTTTTGACTTCCCCTACAACTCTTGCTTGTGTTTGAGTGTCTTGGCTTTGCCCCTTTTAAGCTCCTCACACATATTTTCCAAGGCCTCTAGTCCACCCACTTTTTTGTGTTGCTCTAGATGATACTGAGTGCTCTTGGACTTAACTTGCTACAACTTTTCTTTTTGCATGTCAATAGAAATCTCTTGTGAAGATTGGTGCTTTAACAAGCTTAGAAACTTGAGCCTAAAACTGCTCCATTTACTTCATTTGGTCATGTATCTACGACATATACTTTTGTATGTGAAGGAGGAGAGCTGAGTAACACGATTTGCTTCTACTTCTTCCTTACCTTTCCTAGAGCTGCTTTCCCCTATTTTATCTAAGATAGTGCCTATCTATTGATACATAAAGGATTTAATAGGCTCCTTGATAGCCCTCACATAGTCTTCTTTCTCTTGTCTTGAAAGTTTTTCTTTTTTACCTTCCCACTTGTTGTCGAATTCCATCTTAGTTAGCTTTGAGATTTTCTCCACTAGTCTCATGTCTTCTTCATCCTCATCCCTTCCTCTTTGGTGTTTTTGTTTGTTTGGTTGGTCTTTTGATTCCTTTTCTTGTTTTTCTAAGCTGGGTGTTGGGTGAGGGACTATGTTCGCTCTTGTAGTGTCACCAAGATGGACTGCTATGAGATGAGACAAGGCATCACCATAATTTATGATGGTGTTTTTTGCTTCCATGCAATTAAGTTTGGAGGTTACATCTCAATTATAGACTCAGGACTTGGCGAGAAACTGAGTTATGCATTGTAGCCACAATGCATTCGGGTCATGATTTAGAATATTCTCTATCATGATATCTTTCATGAACCACTTGGGAATCTTGAGTTGGTTGGTTGTGGGCTTGTTGTATGTGAAGAAGTAGTGGAGCACATGTGTTGTGACTTTCAACTCCTCATCCTATATACCAAGCAAAAGCACCCCCTTTTGGGCTATAACTTGGTCCTTTCATTGTTGGGGTACTACTACTAGTTTTTGTGCCTTCACATATTTTACTAATATCACATGTGTGTTTGTGGAGCTAGTGCACATAAGATATTCAGTGGCTATCCATGTATAGTGCACATACTATCACATGTCTTTTCTTCTTCTCGTAGTACACTCCTTCCCAACCAAGAGGGGATTGAGTCATGCGTGGGTTGTTGGGGGGTCCTTCTTGCTAGCCTATGCTCCCCTTACACAATATAACTAGTTCTTTGCACAAGTGGTTTTAGCACATACCCTTGTAGTGTGGTGGCCATGGTGGTTGTGATAGGGAGATTCCTGTCATTCCTAAGGGAGGTTCTTCTTTGTTTGGTGGTGGCATGTGTCGATGTGTGGTAGATTCAATCTAAGGATGAAGAGGAAGAGGAAGATGGTAGTGTTAGAGACAGAGGTGATGCGGGTGATGGTAGTGATGAAGGAAACCAACAAAGAGGAAGGCTATAGGGTATGGGAAGAAAGCACAAGTGAAGGAGATGAAGAAGATGATAATCTTGCTGATGCAAATGGAAACCTCGTTGATGCTCAAGCTTATGAAAAATAATATGAGGAGATGAGAAGATAAAGAAAATGAAGATAGATCCGATGCTGATGATAAGGAAGAGATGCTGAAGGTGACTGTCTTGTTGCATGATGACACTACCAATTGCAATATTTGATGCATCCACAAAGACAAATAAATTTTTTATCCAATCTAGGGGAGCCAAGATCGGGGCCTTGGAAAGTAAGAGCCAGAGATATTGGAAGGCCAAATCTGTTGCCTCATTCTAGGTGAAGACTGATTTAGGAATGTGGGAAAACTGATTTACAGGGATAGATACATGGGCTAGGAAGGCGTACGTATCATCCATCTAACAAACTTGCCCCAAAGCTGTAGTACATCCTCGAGGGATGCACTTATAAGAAATTGTCTATATAATATGTGTTCAAAGGGGTATTAATAAATGCCCTTTATTTACATGCTATAAGGCCTTAAAATGACCCCTTTTACTTTGCTAAACTTACAATTATTTTTCAAATTGTAATAAAAAAACCCTTTTGTAAGTGTAATCATGTAAATTTTACTAAATAAAATACTCTTTCTATTGAATTCATGTGGTATCCTACATATTCTGTAAGGTATACCCCTCGAGAGTAGAGTAGATGGGGTATCTAGAATGGCAACTTGCATAATGGCGGCCACCTTGTGGGGGTCCACAACACTACCATATCTTAAAATACGTGGTCCAACAAAACACTACCTTTGACACCAAATATGCACTTCAAGGGGTTTAGATTAAGGCTTACTTTATGGGATCATATGAAATAGAGCCAAAGATGATGCACGTGAAGGAGTAGTGTGCCAAAGATACTAAAGTCATCCAAAAATACCCACATAAAGTTTGTCAACTAAGGCCTAAAGATTTCATGTATATCCCTCTGAAAATAGACTGAACCATTGTTCAAATCAAACCACATCATTGTATAGACAAAGACACCTCATGCTATAATGAAGACAGTCTTGGATTGATATTCAAGAATGGACTTGATCATACTTGCTGAAACCATTAAAAAAGGAGTACATTTCATGGACAAGTGACCTCATCTAGAATGCTCTCAAGGTAGGGGAATGGGAAATGGATATGGAGTAGTGACACCATTCAACTTCTTATAATCTATGTAGATTCGTAGCTTCTTGTCTTTCTTTGGCACAATGACTATGGGAGAAATCCATTCTGCCCAATCCACGAGAGCAATGAATCCAACTTGGAGGATTTGATCTAGCCCTTCCTTCACCAATTTAGCCATGTATAGACTCATGTGATATTGCTGCATGATGTAGACTAGAAGAGTATTCAATTTTAGTGGAATCTAATGTTGATAGAACTAAGGATCCAATCCTTTCATGTCAGTATAATTACATGCGAAGACAACTTTAAATTTTTTTCAAGAGAGCCAAGAGCCGCTCTTGAAATATAGGCTATGATTGAGCATTGATTTTTACCAGCTTAGTTTTTTTGGGACCAAGATAGATGTTAGAGAGAGCATCCTCCGTGATCTTAGTCACTTTTTGCATTTGTGCTTTGAACTCTCTTTCATGTCGGAGCACTTCTAGTACATTTGACTTGGCTATAACTATAGCTTGAGCCACTTCTACTTCAAAGTTTGGACTTAGGATCTTTGTACCTGGGAAATATGATCCTCTTAAGACTTTAAACTAAGCTATATAGATTTGGACTATAACATCACCTTGTTTGAGACTACAGAGTCTTTGCAACTTATTGGCATTGGTTTGGTCATGGAATGTTGCCTTCGCATCATCAAACTTTGCCTAGTTATTTTCAAGTGTGAGCCAAGTCGTCGCCTTTTTCTATATTGATGACTAGAATATAACCACCTTATGGGCGAGATCCACTTGGATGGGGAAATTGACCATATATACCACCTTGAATTGGCTAAGAAAGGCATCTGGCTCCTCAAATGATGAGCCGAATTTTTTTGAAAATAGAACTCGTGAAAATCCAAGTATGGTTTGGAATACCACAAGGCAGAATGGGTAAAACCACAACTAATTTAAATTGACATAAATAGTTGCACTGTTAGATTCAAAAGCATCACAAGAGAGCATTTGGCAGACTAGAGGGCACATCTTGAGGTTGGGGAATAGAACGCAAGCATTGTTTGTGGGGCTACAAAGTGGACTTATTTGTTCGGAAGTCATCATCACTAAGGAATGAAGTACCATCAGGAGAAAATACTTGACTCTTCTACTCATGCTCAGACTACCATGAAAACATAGGCTTAATGCCCTTTGATGGACCTTGAGAGCATGTGTACATGGAAACCTATGTGCATGGGAAAGATCAATGTGGTTGCTATGTGTAATTGGATCCAAGCCCAGATTGTGGTCACCAAATGCAATGAGATTGCACCAATTCTACATGATAGCATAGCCCTAACATGCTTAGACCCGACATAGTGATATGCTTGCATCACAGGTTTACTAGTCACATCATATCAAAAAAGGACTACCAAAAAGGATCTTATCAAAAAAGAAATGCATATGTTCAAATAGCACAATCGATGTAGTCTATACAAAGCATCATGATCTCCCAATGAGATGATCATACACATTCCAAAGTGTGGCTACTCAAAGATATACAAGTCATAAACTAGACAACCATGGCTGCCATTGCGACAATACAATGAGGATAAATGAGAAGATATGGAATGGTCTATATGGGGGTGAATTGGGTATGTACTCATGCCAACAACATCCATGCGCACATGTGTGTGGAACCCTCATCACTCTCTTTGCACTCCTTTTATAGGCTTTACTGCCCACAGTATCTTGAAGTCCTTTTGCCACTATCTTCAACTAGACCATTTCCTTTCATTGTTGCATTGCTGTTGTAAGCATTGATTGCTACTTTTAATTGCCAATTTTTGTCATCCAGCACCTGACAAGCCCATACTTGTTGACATAATGAAATGATAGTTGGTTTTTCTTAACCTATTCTCAAGGACATAATGAGACTTCATAATTAAAGCAAACAACCTTATGATTATAGTCAAGAGTGATACTTTTTATGATTTAGTCCTCCAACTCTTAACTAGAAGTAAACCATTGTATGACAATAAAGACCCTCCCTCTTTCTCTTCTTTTGCCTTATCTCTCTCTCTCTTTCTTGTTGTGGCAAACTCTCCCTTTGTCTCTATCTCTCTCTTTTCTCTATCTATATCTCTTGTTCTCTCTCTCTCTCTCTATATGTATGTATGTATATACATATATATGTCTGTGTGTATATGTATCCCCCCCTCTCTCTCTGTCTATCTTGCTTTATCTCTATCCTCATTCTCTCACTCTATCCCTCTCTCTCTCTCTCTCATTGTCCCTCTACCTCTCTCTATCTCCTCCCTCCCCCCATGTCTCTCAATGAAGATATATGGGGAAGATCATACATCAATTTCCACCTTAGTGGGAAGTTTCAAATTTGAAGTAAGAAAGTTGTACGCCCTTATGATGTAAGAGAGTATTGAAACCTCTTCATAAATATCTCTATATATGAGAACGAAATTTTAGATGTGGCTAAGTTGAAAAGTACATATTTGGTATTTTGGAACCAAATCAATAATCCAAGATGACATCCATAAAATTGTTCTACTCTCCATGAAGCTATCTAATTGGGCAAGGTATGGCTAAAATCACAATATATACACTTTTTAATAATCTCAGCCTATTTTGGGTACACAATTTTAACATGGAGTGCTACAATCCTACCAACCTTTAGGAGTGCCTAAACAAATCCTCACTCACTAATCCACTCCTCATTATAGTGAACTCCTTAAAATTATGTACTTGATCTTATGCATATGTTTAAAAGTGCAACAATACAATATGGAAACATGTAGAGATAATGCTTAAGCTATTTATGGATGATGCACTAATTCTACACTAGCATCATGGGTACTATCCAAGGAATAGAAAAAGAATGTGAAAGACTTTATATCATCACCCCATAACCCTCACGTACAATGTGTGAACTAAGGGGCACATTCATGAATTATGACAATGTTTGATGAAGTCGCATAATTGGTGCTAGTTTTATAGCTATGTGAACCTCATCCTTTGAGCTATATGCATGTGCATGTGCATGTAAGTGTGTGCACACATATACTTTTTACTATCTCATATTGTGAGTGTAAAACACACACACACACACACACACACACACACACACACACACACACACACACACACACACACACACACACACACACACACACACACACACACACACACACACACACACACACACACACACACACACACACACACACACACACACACACACACACACACACACACACACACACACACACACACACACACACACACACACACACACACACACACACACACACACACACACACACACACACACACACACACACACACACACACACACACACACACACACACACACACACACACACACACACACACACACACACACACACACACACACACACACACACACACACACACACACACACACACACACACACACACACACACACACACACACACACACACACA